>NC_048221.1:74999951-75012747 GCF_002007445.2 Ailuropoda melanoleuca | reverse complement strand
GGTGGGGGGGGGGGGGAGGAAGCACAGGAGGCCAGCCCCAAGACAGCCCAGCTTACTGCACAGGGCCTTTCCACATCCCAGTGCAGAGACAGAGAAGCCAGGCAGAGCATGACAGATTGGCTGAGTTGAGGAGAGAGAGAGAGAGCACAGTTTGGGTAAACTGAGGCATCTGAAATCCAAGCGCCAGAGATAAGGAAACTACACAGAAAAAGAACTCCATGGTCATCCCTTTGAGTCAGTAAATGGATCATTAATTAATTTGATTATTTTCCTCCAATTAGCTCTTGGATTTTTCAGTGCAGCTAATTTTTGTTTTCTTATTCACAAATTTTAGAAATTTTCATCATTACAGGGGTGCTCAGTCATTTAAGCATCTGCCTTCAGCTCAGGTCATGATCCTGTGGTCGGGATTGAGCCCTGCATCAAGCTCTCTACTCAGCAGGGGGTCTGCTTCTCTCTCTCAAATAAGTAAATAAAATCTTTAAAAAAATGTTCATCATTACTTTTCTTTTCTGTAAATTTGTTATATTCTATTTCTAATATCTTGGAGACAATATTCATCTATTTTCTCTTCATTTTCTGAGCTAATAGGAATAATTAGATTGGCATATCTGATGTACCCAGATCAAAGATCTTGCTCACTATCAAGCTTTGCTAGCAATTTCAAGAATACGGGATTCCAAGGGACTGGGACAAAGTAGATAAAGGTCTGAGACATTAGCAGCAACTTCTACACTTTCTTCTCACATCAAACATACACTTCTGGTCCAAAAAATAGTTGATGTCTCTCAACGGAGTTTACAAGTTACTTCATATAGCAGGAGAAGCATTCACATCAGGCAAAATCTCTAATTTATGCCCAAAGAATTGTATTAGTTTATAAGCCATTTCCCAGTGAATCATGCATCATATTTCCATAGATGTTGGCTTTATTTACTCTAAGTAATCCTTTAGCTTGTCCTTTTCTCCTAAGGGGAATTCTATAGATAAGGTTCCTATTTCTCTAGAAAAATGTTAACCATGTATTTTATATATCCTCATAATAGTGATAATGAATCAAAATTATATGATTAATTAGAATTTATCTCTATTTTCTAAATATTATGTTAAATAATAGTTTCAATTTTTGCTTTGAGTCAAGAGTTATTAAAGCATACTTTTAATTTTATTCCCAATGTCATTTTAGCATATTATTACAGAATATACACTATACCAGTTTTACATTATGGATTTTACTGAGGATTCTTTTGATTTCATGAGCAATTTTTTTTTTAAAGATTTTATTTATTTATTCGACAGAGATAGAGACAGCCAGCAAGAGAGGGAACACAAGCAGGGGGAGTGGGAGAGGAAGAAGCAGGCTCATAGCAGAGGAGCCTGATGTGGGGCTCGATCCCACAACGCCGGGATCACGCCCTGAGCCGAAGGCAGACACTTAACCGCTGTGCCACCCAGGCGCCCCTCATGAGCAATTTTTATAAATAATTTGTGGGAATTCTTTTAAAGAGGTGTCCTCTACAGGATACAGAATTTTATATTGGTGATACTAACTGTATTCAAATAATACTCAGATTCTCTGCCTCTGCATTATCAGTTCTCAATCCTTGTTGCACATTGCAATCTCCTGGAAGGTTTTTACAAACCAGCAATGTCTGGGACCTCCCTCAGCCACTGTAACAATCTATGGAGGTGCGGCCAGCATCTACACATTCAGAGCTCCCCAAGCGGATGCTGATACACTCTGAGGTTTTAGAACCAGTGATTTACATTGTTTTTGTGTCAGTCTATTTTTTTTTTTCTTTCTTGCTAAAAACAGGAAAGCATCTCCCACTTACTTTATGTTGCAATCTTTTCTTGTCAGTCATACAGTTTTCCTTAAATATTTCAGCAGTTATGTGATACGACAGTTATATATTTATTACAGAGAAATGGCTCATGCAGATTAATTGACTTAATGCTTTATTTTTAATGATATATTTTACTTAAAGAAAAAATATTTCAAATTCTCCTGTCTTTTAATTGCATGTGTATGCTTTATATTTCTTCATTTTTTTCTTGTAAACTTCCTGAATTATACTTCATGTGTACTTGCCATAAATAATATTTAGATGGATTTATTTTTTTAATCTGTTTGCTCATCTTTACTCTTCTTGTAAGTTTTTCAGTTTATTTTTTTTTAAGATTTTATTTATTTATTGGACGGAGAGAGACACAGTAGACAGGGAACACCAGCAGGGGGAGTGGGAGAGGGAGAAGCAGGCTTCCCGCTGAGCAGGGAGCCTGATGCGGGGCTCAATCTCAGGATGCTGGGATCATGACCTCAGTCGAAGGCAGACGCTTAACTACTGAGCCACCCAGGCACCCCAGTTTCTCAGTTTATATTGGTCGTTGTATCAGATAGGCTTTTTATTTTGCTACCTCAACTGCTTTGCTTTATGTTTTATTCTTATGTTACCTAGTTTCTCTAGTTTTATATCTCTTAATGATTGTATTCTGTATTTACTTTACACTCTAGTGATTTGGAAAAGAGAAATTCTCAGGATAAAGATTATAATTATTCAGTTTTCAAATGTACATAGCATTTCTGGGAATGGTAGACTGCAACGTAATTTGAACCAAACTGCCTGCAAGAAACACCTAGAAAAACTGGACCAAATTTTGGAAAATAAAATGAAGAATTGGGATAGCTACCAAGGGAGTAAAGGTTTGCAGCTTTTGAGACCACTTGTACCCTCTGGGAACCTACTGATCTAGAAGAAGTGGCTGAGAGGCTGAGAAGAAAGGAGTTTCAACAGAATTAGGGCTCCTGGGAGGGAAAAATTGGAATGCAGTCCTCACCGGGAAGGCGGAGGTGCTGAGGAGCTGTACATCAGACAGAAGTATATATATAAAAAAAAAAATTGGTTGAATCTCTCAGGAACTAAGGACGAGCTTTATTTCAGTAACGGTAAAGGCTTGTGGAAGTTTGCCTTTCTTTACATTTTAAATTTCCAAAACCGGGATTTTGTTATTTTATATATTTAATGTTCCTTTATAATAATCTAAATTTACCCTTATTGCTTTGTATTCCTTCTTACACCTCCACGTTTCCACCAGGAACCATTTTTCTTCTGCCTGAAATCTTTTTCTTTGTTAGAGACATGCTGGTGGTTCATTCTCAAAATTTTAGTGTCTGAAAAGGGGTCTTTTCACCATCATTTTTATAGGATGTATTTGGTGGGCACAAACGTCTGTGTTGGCAGCTATTTTGTATCAGTTACTTTGAGGATACAATCTGCCTTCCACTGTTCCTTTTGAGACATCACCTGATAGGCGTATTATTTCTTCTCTTTAGTATCTTGCCATTTTTCTGGCCTCATGGTTTTCCCTTTACTTTGGGTTTGGCAGTTTTAGTATGATCAGCCTAAGAGTTCTTTTCTTTGTATTTATCTTGTTTGGTATTTGTAATGCTTCTTGATTCCATGACTTGATGTCTTTTGCAGATTAAACAAAATAGACAGCTGTTATTTATTCAAATATTGGTCTTCCCATTCATTCTGTGCTCTTTCTGGAATTCTAGTTACGTATGTGTGACTTTTTCATTATGACCTATGTCTCTTACAGTTTCTTCTGCAATTTTAATTTGTGTGTGTATATGTGTTTCCATGCTCTTTCTGGCTATTGCTCATTATGTGTTTCATATTTCATATAAAGTAGAGATAGATTGTGGCTCAGTATTATGTGATTATTTTGCAGAGAGGAACTCTATTTGCTTCTGGCAGATAACTAGAACTTCTAGAAATGCAAGACTAGGCTCAAGTAACCAGGAACTGAAGTGAATCAACATTTGAACCAGGACATAATGGTTTCAAACCCTTGCTTTTAATGTCCATACCACACTATCTATCTTCCCTTTAAGGGTTTTTTTCAAAATGTAGATTTCACTGGTGGGGTACTTTTTGAATGCTTGAATATCTGAGCATTTGTTTGTTTGTTTGTTTTCTTCATAGGAGAACAAGTGGTTTCCATCTCAAATTTGTGAATCAGTACTTTTTTTTGATTCAACCCTGTGTAGGTGTTCATGTATATTCACCAAAAGTCAGGAAAGGGAAGTCCTAGGACAGCCCAATTTCTTTGTCTCTTGAGAGTCAACCTAAAAAGGAAGCCTGACTGGATGTTTGTTGTAATCTCTTTCTCTTTTTCAAAATTTCACATCTTTGTTCAGATCTATAGATATGTCTAAGTATTGCTTTTTATAAAATTTGTTTCTCGTAATGAGTAAGCTATTTTTTCCCCCTTTGGACTCACAGTTCTATCAGGTATGGGCATTTTTCTTCTTTCAATACAAACCCTATTTCATTTATATTATTTATTTCTATTTACTTGGTTACACTAATAACTGACAGGCGATGTTTCTATTTTCCAGCCTCCGTATTGACCATCAATGTCTCACTACTTTTTATAATTTAAACTTAAATTGGCATCCTGGGAGATAATCCCCAGCTTCATATGGTGAGATATGTTACTTGAAGCGAAAATTCTGCCATCAACTACTACTATAAATATTAATATCATTTCATCAATGTATTCCATTGCATTATTAAATAAACCCATTACTACAGAATGGTTTACAAAAAAAAAAAAAAAAAGTAACCCTTATCTGTGCCAGTCCTATACTCCTCAGTCTTAATCCTGCTTTCCCAAAGGACACACATTTTAATAGCTTTTGCTTCAGATTTTAGGATTCTGTCCTTTGTGTATTTACATAATACACTAAAATCTTTATTTCCTAGGTAGTAGCTCTTGATTTCATTCTTTGTAGAATAAGGATATTAATGCAACTGCTTTTCCTTTGCCAGTCTTCCCCTTTTTCACTTTCTAAATTTTACCACATGTACTTTTATATAGTCAATGCTGCTAATATTTATAGTCTTTATCATAACCATAATTAAATCTCCTATTGCATAGATGCTAAAACTTAAAAATCATTAAGCAACGTTAAATCAGTATGAGTTAAATCAGTACGAGGTACACTGCAGAACCACTGTAAGTTCTGTAATCATATTTTCTTTCTCACAGAGCTCTTAGTTTTCCTAAGTGCCTTTCCCAATTTTTTCTGTATAGTACCTTTATTATATCTTTAAATTATTTCAGTATCTCAAGCATTCTATCGGAACTGTTCATGGAATAGATACTTTTGTTTCAGGACTTGATGATCCCTTCCCTCTCTGTACTGGTTGCTAGGATTCCAGCCATCTGCCATTTGTTGAAGTCTCCACTCTGTGCTCTTAAAGTTAATGCACTATTTCCTGGTTCCTAAATCATTTTTGGCTTATTTTATTATATTTTAATTAATTTTATTTTACTGGGGAGAAATCTTCAAGAATTTCCTTAATATATATTGTATAGGAAGTAAATTTATTGAGTCATTTTCTGTAAAAAGTGCCTCTATTCTTCCTTACTACCTGATTGAGAATTTGGAGTTCAATCAAGTTGCAATATAAACACACACATATGAGAATTATTTCCATTGATGTTAGAGCACAGCATGTATGCTATATATTATTTAATTTTTACATTAATAGTATTTATATGCTAAATTTCATTATGCAATATAAATGTTACATTGATATTGTAATTTTAAAATCTATTTTATGTAGAGTGTAGAAAAATGCAAGTTAGAAATCCTATTACTGCTATTAGGAGTCAAAAGCTTAAGTATAAAAAATAGATATAGGGGCGCCTGAGTGGCACAGTCGCTGGGCGTCTGCCTTCGGCCCAGGACGTGATCCCAGCATTCTGGGATCGAGCCCCACATCAGGCTACTCTGCTGGGAGCCTGCTTCTTCCTCTCCCACTCCCCCTGCTTGTGTTCCCTCTCTCGCTGGCTGTCTCTGTCAAATAAATAAATAAAATCTTAAAAAAAAATAGATATAGGGATAAAATCAAAGAAATCAAGTAAAAATACTGTAATGTTACATACGAATAGGAAATATCAGTGTGGAGTCTCAATTATTTTGTATTGTTTTGAAAACTGTATATTTTCAACTTTGTCCACCGAAAAAGGCTGAAATCAATGACAACCCATTAGCAATGAGTAACTCTGTACCCAGGGCTCCTTGAAGAAATAGCTGATTCCAGGTCTAGAGTAGGATTATGCTGATGTATCTTGAGCCAGGAAGCAAGGAAGTTTTCAAGAAAATTGGGCTAATGCAAACAAACAAAAAACAGGAGACACACTCAAAGCCTTTGGTCAAAGGAAGAGCAATTTGAGCACCAATAATCTGAAGAATACAACTGATTAAAACATATCGAAAATACAAAAATCTAGACTTCAAAATGATACAAAACAGGGAAAACAAGTCTCTTTGACATCATTGGAAGTAACTAAGGCAACTCTGAACCTGGACCATTAAAAAGAACATTAATTATCCTGCTTTTCCTGTATTCAGCATATCTTTTTTTTTAAGATTTATTTATTTGAGAGAGAGAGCACAAGCAGGGGGGAGGGGCAGAGGAAGAGGGGAAAGCAGACTCCCTGCTGAGCAGGGAGCCTGATGTGGGGATCGATCCCAAGACCCTGAGATCATGACCTGAGCCGAAGGCAGCTTAACCAGCTGAGCCACACAGGCACCCCTATGTTCAGCATATTTCAAGATAACCAAGTATCGCTAATTGATGGGGGAAAGTTCTCCTTTGCTGTAGAATTCCAGCTAGAAGATGTAGAAGGACCAACAAGATAGGGAATCTTTGTTTTGCAAGTCCTAATGAAATAAATAATGGATTCAGCTAACGATCATAAGTTAATGAAAACAGTAGATGAAAGGTTATGAGCTATTTCATAGTGAGAATTAAATTGCCAGGACCTGTATCCACTGATTGGTCTTAGCATCACTAATGACAGAACAAGCAGTCATTGTGGTCCTGAAACATGGTGCATGTGATGCAACATGACACACAACATTACTTATAAAGTGCTTTTGCAAAACAAAGAAACAAAATAAAAACCTTAAGCCTAAATCTAATCAAGATCCACAGCTAACTTCATTTATAGGAGATAAACAGAAAGTAGTTAACACCAAAAAGAAGTGAATAAACAAGTCCAGAATGTGGAATATTCTTCAGGATCACTAATCCAGTTTTTGCAAAAACTCAGTAGCATGAGTGGAGTGGGGTGGGGTGGGGTGGGGGGGTAGGTGGGCTGCAAAGAGAATAAAAGAGATTCAAGAGACATACAGAACAAATGCAATGAAGACAACTTGTTTTAACCTTGATTTATCAAACCAACTATAATAAGGCATTTTTGAGATAATCACCACAGAAATTTGCTTATAGACCTAGTGTCCCTGAAAAAGAGTTGTTTGTCAGGTATGATAATGACAATATAGTTTTGTAAAAATGTGAATATATTTTTAAAAATACATACTGATATACACAAAAGTGAAATGACCCACCATCACTGATTTGCTTTAAGATTATTCAGCAAAAGAAATGTGAAAAAGAGACAGATGAAGCAAATGTTACAAGATCTTGATAATTGTGTCTGGGTGAAGGTTATGTGAAGGTTCAGTGTGCTCCCTTTAAAAAGCTTTACTAAAGGGGTGCCTGACTGGCTCAGTTGGTAGAGCATGTGACTCTTGATCTTGGGGTTTTAAGTTCGAGCTCCACGTTGGGTGTAGAGATTACTTAAAAAATAAAAAAATCTTTAAGAAAAAAAAACTTTACTAAAAAACTTACATAAGTATTCTGAAAGTAGACATTCTAAATACTGAAGTTTTAATATTCAGTTTTATTTTGTACTATGTCTAAGCTTTAACGTTTAATTTTTAGCTCCAATCCATTTGGTTTTGTGTATATGTGTGGAAGGGGGTGAGTAATGTTAGAGGATGACCGAAATTCATCAACCTGATTCAATTCAACCAATATTTATTAAGCATCTAATCTTTCCCAGGTATTTGGGATATGAAGATGGATATGATACTAGAGAAATAATATCAGTTTGTACCCAGTAAATAGAAGTAAATGATTAATTTCTGTCAGACGGAATGAGAAATAGCTTCATATAGAATTTATAATTTGAGCTGGGGCTTTAGGAATAAGTAAGAGCTTGTCAGAAGGTGAGTTGAAAATTCTTCACAAAAGGAACGCAAGGGTAAAGCCACAGGTTTGTGGAACTAAACCTTAAGGTTTGGGCAACTGCTGTTGACTCTGCTGGAAGGTAAATGCAAGTGGGGAAAGAGGTAAAATAGTGATTTGGCCAGTGGCCCTGCTTCTCATCTTGGGAAACTGGGCCACACCTTGTTCAAAAGGAGGTAACTGGAAGGAGTGAAAGCGAGGAATGATTATCCTGGTAACAGTGAGGAAGGCAGGGAGAAAAAGTGCAAAGGATTCAAATAACCTAGGTAAGAACTCACCTGGAATTGAACGGTGTCAATGAGAAAGAAGAGTAGTACAAATCTGAGATCCTTAGCAATTGATTAGAGGGAAAGGTGAGAGAGTGAATTTACAACCATGCCCTTAGTATTATCTTTAGACCGTATTCTCTGGGAATGCGCTGGATTTGATCTTTGCCTGGAAGTTCATTCTCTATCATCCATTGCCATCACAGAGGCTGGTAGTTTCCTATACCAGTAAGCATATACAAACTGACCAGTGAATAGAATAGAGAGATTAAAAAGAAACCCACAGAAAATCCAGTCACATGATTTGTGAAAAAAAATCCACTGTAGTACCAGATTATGGTTTTATCAATAGCTGATGCTTTTTCAAGTGGATATCCATGATTTAAGTAGGATATACATACAAAAGCATCAACTATAAAAGAAGTGATTGATAAACTAGACCTCAACAAAACTGAAACCTTTATTAGTCAGAAAACACAGTTAAGAGAGGGAGAAGGTAAGTAGAAAGTAGAGAATATTCCCAATACAAATAACAGAAAACTCATCCAGAATGTAGAAAGCACTATAAAGCAATAACAACAAACAAATAATAAAATGGCCAGAAGACTTTAACAGCCAAGATCACCAAAAAAAGTAAAATGTGCAATAAACATATGGAAAGGTGCTTTAACTCATTAATTATCTTAGTAAAACCAGGTTAATTCCATAGTGAGAAACTACACAAGCACTAGAATGGTAAATATTAAAACAGAAAGAAAAAACCACACACACACCCACGAGAAACCCAAAACCAAAACAAACAAAAAACAGTAATGGCTAATATCAAGCCCTTGAGAGGATTTGGAAAACCAGAATCCTCACACACAATGAAGGAAGTGTAAATTCGAGTAGACTTTTTTTTGGGGGTGTGGGCAGAGGGAGACGGAGAGAGAGAATCTTAAGCAGTCTCCACCTCCACACTCAGCTCAGAGCCTGACACAGGGTTTGGTCTCAACAACCTTGAGATCACGACCTGAGCCAAAATCAAGAGTCAGACATTTAACCACCTGAGCCACCCCAGTGCCCTAAGTGGACATTTTTGAAAACCATTTGTTAATATCTATTAAAACTTAAAACATGCATACCCTATGACCTAGGAATTTCACTCCTAAATGCTTACTTAAAAGACAAGCATGCAAATGCTCACAAAAAAGAATGTTCACAGCAGCAACAATGATAGAGCCGAAGTTTGGAAACATTGAACATGAACCGAGCAGAATGCATAAATACATGGTGATGTATTCCTATAATGGAACGCTACACAGTGATGAGGGAAAATAAGCAGTGTTTAATGTACCATAGATAAATCTCATGAATATAATTCTGACCACAAGAAGCTACAACAAAATTAAATATTCTGTATGGTTCCATTTATGTAAAGTTCAAAAATAAAAAACTGGGGCAAGAGATGTCAAGATATTGGTTATCTGTGCAAAGGCAGTGATTAGGCGGGGTACAACTGGGGCTTCTAGGATGTGGAAATGCTCCTACTCTTTGCACTTGTAGAGATTTATCAAGATGTATGCATTTATAATTTATACCCTATTAAAATTTACAAGTTTTATTTATAAAATAATTAGAGTTAAGTTAGCTCAGGATCTTACCATAAGAATCAGTAGATTGTTTGAGAAAAATTGAATCCATCCATGACATGAGCTACATACAGTGTAGTAACCAATTCACTAAGTGTACTGAAGATACACGCATAATAACTAGTGTAAATATACTCGTCCATACGTATTTATATAATGACTTATAGGCAATATGTCGTAAATATAACCCATTTTTTAAAGCCCATTCCAAGTCAGTACTTTTTCTATCAAGTCTTCTCAGCTGTTCTAATCATTTAAATCTCTTTTCCAAGCTTTTCCAGCAAATAACAATTGTATCAATAATTGGAAAATTTAATACATGCTGTCTTACTCCTTAGATATTTCATATAGGCTAGTCTTATGTCCCAGGCTACACATTCCTGAATGGGGAAACATCTTATGCATGCAACACACTTACAAGTACAAAAAAGTACTTAGCAAATCACTGTGTAAGATATTTTAGATAAAATGTCATTGACAGTATGATTTGTACATAACAAAATAATATCAAATGCTACCTAAGCACACTGACACAAACACACTTACAGGACACTCACAGGAAAATCTGCAAATCCATGGTCTTTCTGTTTTTGAGGGATAAGTTATTGTGAGAGTCAGGGTTGTGTCCCACTACCGAAGTCACAATCAAATAGCTGCTCTCACTTCCTCCCTTGGTAACCAGCGCAAGGCTTCAATACAGAGACTTGGCCAACCAGATATGATACGGAAAAGCAAGGACAGAGGACAATCCTTTCCAGCACTGGCAGTGAGAGCATTTCCAAAGGTAGGAGTGGCAGGGAAGAAGGCTCCTATAGCATGATTTGGCTATGATTTGTCCTTCTTAGTATTGATTTCTGACCTTTATTGCCCAAGCTTCCTAGATAACTGGTGATTCATCCAGTATCCTTTCAAACTTTACTCTTTGACTTATATTAAAATCATTTCCTTTTGGATATAAATAAAAACTCTTAGGAATATATTTATATTCGTGTACACACTTGTATCCCTATTCATATATGTATATTTACCCATATATCCAAAAAATTTCTAAAAACAGACATGTGTATGTATATATGTGTGTATTGTCAATGTCATGTCAATGTCACATAGTCGAGATTTTTTAATAAGTTACTTTAATTCCACTGTAGTTAATATGAAGTATTATATGAGTTTCAGGTATACGATATAGTGATTCATCAAGTTTATACAGTACTCGGTGCTCATCGTGATAAGTGTACTTGTAATCCCCATCACCTGTTTCACCCATGCCCCCCTCCCCCACCTCCCCTCTGGTAACCATCAGTTCTCTATAGTTAAGAGTCTATTTCTTGGTTGCTCTCTTTTTTTTCCCCCTTTGTTCACTTGTTTTGTTTCTTAAATTCCATATATGAGTAGGATCATAAGTTATTTGTCTTTCTCTTATTTCACTTAGCATTATTCTCTCTTGCTCCATCCATGTCATTGCAAATGTCAAGATTTCATTACTCATGGCTGAATAATTATCCATTGTGTATACATCCCACACCATCTTTATCAGTGGACAGTTGGACTGCTTTCATAATTTTGATACTGTAAATAATGCTTCAATAAACATAGGGGTACATGTATCCCTTTGAATTAGTATTTTTGTATTCTTTGGGTAAATACTCGGTATTACAATTACTGAATCATAGGGTAGTTCTATTTTTATCTTTTTGAGGAAACTCCATACTGTTTTCCACAGTGGCTGCACCAGTTTGCATTCCCACCAATAGCGCAGGTTCGTTCTTCTCCACATCCTTGTCACCAGTTAGTGTTTCTTATGTTTTTCATTTTAGCCATTTTGGCAGGTGTGAGACAATATCTCATTGTAGTTTTGGTTTGTATTTTCTTGATGATGAGTGATGTTGAGCATTTTTTCATGTGTCTGTTGGCCATCTAGATGTCTCCTTTGAGAAATGTCTGTTCTGTCTTCTGCCCATTTATTAATTTAGATTATTTGGGGGGTGTTAATTTGTATCAGTTCTTTATATATTTTGGATACTAACCCATTATTGGATATGTATTTTGCAAATATCTTCTCTTATTCAATAGGCTTTTGGTTTTGTTGATCATTTCCTTCACTGTGCAGAAGAGTTTCTGTAGTCCCAAAAGTTTATTTTTGCTTTTATTTCCCCTGCCTCAGGAGACCTATCTAGAGATATGTTGCTACAGCCAATGTCAGAGACATTACAGTCTGTGCTCTCTTCAAGGATTTTTATGGCTTCAGGTTTCACATTAAGGTCTTTAATCCATTTTGAGTTTATTTTTGTATAAGGTTAATAAGGTGGTCTAGTGTCAGTCTTTTGCATGTGACTGTCCAGTTTTTGCAGAACCACTTGAAGAGACTGTCTTTTTCCCATTGTGTATTCCTGACTCATTTGTCCTAGATTAACTGACCATATAAGCATGAGTTTATTTCTGGGCTTTCTATCCTGTTCCATTGATCTATGTGTCTACTTTTCTGCCAGTACCATATTGTTTTGATTACTGTAGCTCTGAAGTGTGTCTTGAAATCTGAGATTGTGATACCTCCAGCTTTGTTCTTTTTCAAGACTACTTTGGCTATTCAGGGCTTTTGTGGTTTCATACACATTTTAGTATTATTTTTTCTAGTTTTGTGAAAAATATTGGTATTTTAATAGGGATTGCTTTGAATCTACAGATTGCTTTGAGCAATATGGACATTTTAACAATATTTACTCTTCCAATTCATGAGTAGAGTATATGTTGCTATTTGTGCCATCTGTAATTTCTTTTTTTTTTT
>NC_048221.1:74999635-74999811 GCF_002007445.2 Ailuropoda melanoleuca | reverse complement strand
CGCCCATCACCAGTCTATCCCATTCCCCCACCCCCTCCCCTCTGAAGTCCTCAGTTTGTTTCTCATAGTCCATAGCCTCTCATGTTTCATTCCCCCTCTGATTATCCCCCCTTTCTTTATCCCTTTCTTCCCCTACCGATCATTCTAGTTCTTATGTTCCATAGATGAGAGAAATC
>NC_048221.1:74949100-74999535 GCF_002007445.2 Ailuropoda melanoleuca | reverse complement strand
TTTTTTTTTTTTAAGTATAATTGACACACAGTGTTATTTTCAGGTGTACAACAGTGATGCAACAACTGTATACATTATGTTATGCTTACCAAAAACGTAGCTTCCATCTGTCGCCATACAACGCCATTACAATGCCAATTGGCTCTACTCCCTACGCTGTACCTTTCATCCCCAAGATGTACTCATCCCATGGCTACAAGCCTGCATCTCCCTCTGCCCCCCAGCAACCACCAGTTTGTTCAGGGTATTTATGGGTCTGTTTCTGATTTGTTTATTTAGGTTCCACATGTAAGGGAAGTCATATGGTCTTTGCCTTTCTCCGAATTAATTAATTTAGCATAATATCCTCTAGATCCTTCCTTGTCACAGATGGTAAGATCTTCATTCTTTATTATGGCTGATTAATAATCTGTTGTATATGTATACCACATCTTCTTTCTCCATTCGTCAATCAGTGGGCACTTAGGTTGCTTCTGTAACTTGGCTATTGTAAATTATGCTGTAAAAAACATAAGGGTGCATATATTTATTCAAATTAGTGATTTTCTTTGGTAAATACCATCCCTTCATCCTGAGAGTGAATCCCACTTGATTATAGTAAATGATTCCTTTTAATGCATTGTTGATTGTGCTTTGCTAATACTTTGTTGAGGGTTTATATTTCTGTTTATGGAGGATACTGGCCTATAGGTTTTTTTTGTAGTGGCTTTGGTTATGGTAGGCAGGTAATGCTGGTCTCATAGAATGTATTAGGAAGCTTTCCTTCCTCTTCTATTTTCTGGAATAAGGAGAATAGCTTAAGGAGAAAAGCTTAAGGAGAATAACTTAAGAATAAAAGCTATCAACTCTGTTTTGTAGCAGTCACAGGTGAAGGCATCTGGTCCTGTACTTTGCTGGAAGTTTTTTGATAACTGATTCAATTTTGTTATTAGTAATCTGTCTGGATTATTTATTTCTTCCTGATTCAGTTTTGGAAGATTGTTACCAGGAATTTATTAATTTCTTCTAGGTTGTTCAAGTTGTGGGCATATAATTTTTCATTGTAGTCCCTTATAATCCTTTGTATTTCTGTGGTATCCCTTGTTACTGTCTTTTTTCATTTTTTAATTTTATTTATTTGGGTCCTTTGTTCTTCCTTGATAAGTCTTGCTAAAGGTTTATCAATTTTTTTTTTAAGAACTAGCTCTTGGTTTCATGATTTTGCCTCTATTTTATTTCCACTGGACTTTCTTCCCCCAATAACTTTAGGCTTTGTTTATTATGTTTCTAGTTACTCTAGGTGTAAGTTTAGATTGTTAGGTATTTTGTTTCTTGAGATATGAATGTATTGCTGTAAACATCCCTCTTAGGACTGCTTTTGCTTCATCCCAAAGATTTTGAAGCCCTGTGTTTCAATTTTCATTTGTCTCCATGTATTTTTATTTATTTATTTATTTTTAAAGATTTTATTTATTTATTTGACAGAGATAGAGACAGCCAGCGAGAGAGGGAACACAAGCAGGGGGAGTGGGAGAGGAAGAAGCAGGCTCATAGCGGAGGAGCCTGATGTGGGGCTCGATCCCACAACGCCGGGATCACGCCCTGAGACAAAGGCAGACGCTTAACCACTGTGCCACCCAGGCGCCCCTGTCTCCATGTATTTTTAAATTTCCTCTTTCATTTCTTCACTGACTCATTGGTTGTTTAGCTTCCACGTGTTTGTGTTTTTTACAGTTTTTTCTTGTAATTGATTTTTAATTTCATAGTACTGTGGCCAGAAAAGATGCTTGACGTTTCAATTATCTTAAATTTATTGAGATTTACTTTGTGGCCTGCTGTGATCTATCCTGGAGAGTGTTCTATGTGCACTTGAAAAGAATGTGTATTCTGTTTTAGGATGGAATGTTCTATATAGATCTGTTAAGTCTATTTGGTTTAATACATCATTCAAAGACTGTTTCCTCATTGATTTTGTGTCTGGTCAATCTATCCATTGATGTAAGTGGGACATGAAAGTACCCTACTACTATTATATTGCTGTCAATTCTAACTTTATGTTTGTTAATATCTGCTTTATGTACCTAGGTGCTCCAATGTTGGGTGTGTAGATATTTATAATTATTACATCCTCTTGTTGGATTCATCCCTCTATCATTACGTAAATCCTTTCTTTGTCTTGTTACAGTCTTTGTTTTAAAGTCTATTATGTCAAATGTAGCACTGATACCCTGGGCTATTTGTCTATATGTGTCTTTAGGTCTGAAGTGAGTCTCTTGTAGGCAGCATATAGATGGATGACAGGATAAAAAACACAAGACCTATGTCTTTTGATTGGATTGTTTAGTCCATTTATATCTTAAGTAGTTATCAGTAAGTGTGTATTTTGTTCACAGTTATCTGGTTGTTTTTGCGCTCCTTTCTTATTATCCTGCTCTCTTTCATCACGATTGATGGCTTTATTTAGTGCTATGCTTAGCTTTTTATTTTTTGTGTGTCTATTATTGGTTCTCCATTACCACAAGGTTCACATATAACATCCTAAGTATTTAGCAGTTTGTATTAAGTCCATGGTCACTTAAGTTCAAACAAATTCTAAAAGCACTTCACTTTTACTCCCCAATTTCATATTCTATGTATATGTTGTCATGTTTTATATCTTTTTATTATTTGAATCCCCTTACCTAGATATAATTGATTTTATTCCTTTTGTCTTTTAACCTTCATACTAGCTTTATAGGTGATTGCTCTACTACCCTTATTACACATTTGATTTTACTCAGGAAATTTTCTCCTTTCCTAATTTTCTTCTAATTAAGACCTTTTCTTTTCAAGCTAAAGTCCCTTTAATATTTCGTGTAATGCTGGTTTAGTGGTGACGAATTCCTTTAACTTTTGCTTGTTGGAAATCTCTTTTTATCTCTCCTTCAATTCTGAATGAGGTTTTAGGTTTTTTCCTTTTAGCATTTTGAATTTACCATGTCACTCTCTTTAGGCCTGCATAGTTTCTGCTGAAAAATCAGCTAGTACTCTTATGGGGTTTCCTTTTGTATGTAACTAGTTTTTCTCTTACTGCTTTTAAAATTCCTTCTTAATCACATCTCTGATTTCTGACATTTTAATTATTATGTGTCATAGTGTGACACTTCTTTGGGTTCAATCTCTTTGCTTCCTAAACTTAGATGTCTTTCCTTATGCATGTTAGCCAAGTTTTCGGCTATTATTTATTTTTCTGCCCCTTTATCTCTGTATTCTCTTTCTGGGACCCCTATCATGCAAATGTTTGCTTGCTTGATGTCTGATAGATCCCTTAACCTGCCTTTATTTTTTAAAATGCTTTTTTCTTTTTGTTGTCCACCCTGGTTGCTTTCCATTGCTCTGTCTTCCAGATTGCTGATCCATTCTTCTGCCTCCTCTAATCTGTTGGTTCCCTCTCATGAATTTTTCCATCTCTTTATTGACATTCTCAGAGTTCAGCTGCTTTTCTCTCCAGTCTGGTGATTATCCAATAGATTGCTTATCTCCATTTCATTTATGTTTTTTTCCTGAAGTTTTATCTATCTTCTTTCATGGTCTTGTATGAACCTGGTTACTTTGTCTGGATGACTGGAGCTGAAGTGAGCACACGCTAGGGGAGTTCCAGGGTATTCTGTACTGGAAGACCCTGGCAAGTCATCTGGAACCAAAGTGAGATGCGCCTGGTGTGTTTCAGAGTGCTGTGCACCTGTGTCACCTTGGTGAGATGGCTAGAGCCATGTAATAAGTGCTGACCAAGGGTCTCCCAGTATACATCACAGTAGAGTGGCTAGGACTGGTGTGGGCTAGGAGTCTGGGGCTTACTGAAGCAGTAGGCCTAGCTCCTGTACACTATCAAGATGGTGGTGAAATGTAAACTATGGCATTTACCAACCCCTCCAACCTGGAAAGAGCTCCCAGCTCTCACCTGCCATTTGGTGGAGTGCTATTCTAGTTGCTCTTACAAACCATGGATTTTTTCTGTGCCCCTGGGCAGAGGAACCTGTTCGTGGTCTCTCCCTACCATCCCTGCCCACTGAAGTTCTCAGTGTCAGAGGTCGGGTTCCCTCTGTTACCATGTCTCTCTTGCCATTCTCTATGTGGTCTACTTTTGTTGTGCAGAAGCTGTTCAGTCATACCTTAGTTCTTCTTCAAGACGAATCACTCTCTAAACAGGTATGTATTTGTGTCCATGGAGGGCTTGAGTTTAGGATCTTATTACATGACCATCTTATACCCTCAGAAATATCCACCTGGGCTTTGTTGATGCTCACCTAGCCTTCCACAGTTTCGTTTTGCCCTCAGAGCAGTTGCTCCAAAATGCCTGAGAGGTGGCTAGCTTTTCACAGTAACAGCAAAGCCTAAATGTATTTGCCTAAAAGAGAATGATGTACCAGATATCAGTCTGATAAAAGCTTCCAAAATTTGTTTTAGAAGACATAGGCTTAACTTACTTTTCTTTTTTTTAAAGATTTTATTTTATTTGACAGAGATAGAGACAGCCAGTGAGAGAAGGAACACAAGCAGGGGGAGTGGGAGAGGAAGAAGCAGGCTTCCAGTGGAGGAGCCTGATGTGGGGCTCGATCCCATAATGCTGGGATCATGCCCTGAGCCGAAGGCAGACGCTTAACCGCTGTGCCACCCAGGCACCCCTTAACTTACTTTTCTTTTGCTCCTTTGAGCAGGCCTCAAGTGTGTCAGTGATTATAATGACTGTGAGGCTAACATAGATCACTTGTATTTTATGAGATCGTGAAGGGCATGCAGGATTAGTCTGTTAGGGCTGCCTTAAGCAACAGAAATTTATTGCCTCATAGTCCTGGAGGCTAGAAATCTGAAATTGAGGTGTCAAGAGGCTAGGTTCCTTCCTGTGTTCCCTCTCTCTCTATATCATCTTCTTTTATGTGTCTCTTGTGGACTGAATTGTGCCCCCTACCAATTCTTATGTTAAAACTCTAATTCACGGTGGAACTGTATTTGGAGGTAGGCCCTACAAGGAGGTAATTAAGGTTAAATGAAGTTGTAAGGGTGGAGCCTTAATCTGATAGGATGGTGTCCTTAGAAGAAGAGTAAGAGATCTTTTTCATTCTCTGCATATGTACAGAAGACCTGTATGAAGACACGATGAGAAGATGGCCATCTATAAGCTAGTACGAGAGGTGTCACCAGACACCAACCCTGATGGCACCTTTACTTCAACTTTTAGACTACAGATTTGTAAGAAGGTAAATTTCAGTTGTTTAAGCTCCTCAGTTTCTGATATTTTATTAGGCTAGCCCCAGTAGACTTATAGAGTGTCCAAATTTCCCTTTTGTAATAAGGACACCAGTCATATTGGATTAGGGCTCATCCCAGTTCCCTCATTTTAACTGTAAAGACTCTATAGCCAAATAATGTTCCCTTCTGAGGTATTTTGGGGGTTAGGACTCTAACGTAATCTTTTTAAAGCACAGATGAATATATAGCATAAAAAAGATAAACTGTACATCTATGGTATAGAAAAACACACACAGCATTTACAGTCCCTAGCAATGGCTCCTCTTAAACCTCAAATTTAACCCCCCAAACACCTGCCCTCTCCCTCATTCACCTTACATAGCCTGTGCCCTGTTCTGGTTCCTTTTCCTCACTTTCTTTATTAAAGCTGAACATTATAAAGGAAGTCAACACTGAATGCCTTAAATGCAAGTTCTTTCACTGTATTTAAATGTTTGTTTACATATAATTAATGAGAGATGGTAGGATAAACTGAAGGATAGGAAAACAAATCTGAAGTTTTAGGACACACCTTCAATGGAACATGAGTTTGAGAAGAAAATGATGAAGTTCTATTGCAGTATTAGAAGAAAAATTTGTTTTTATAAAAAAGTACTATATTATCACTTTTGTATTAATTTTCTAAGCTAATAGTTTTAATATGCCAATATTAAAACAATATTGTAAATATTTTAATTATGTCAATGACAGTTGTGATATGCCCATGGAAAAGCAAATCTATATAGAGAGGACAAGGCTTTTCAACACCTTCACTGAGAATATTACAAAACTCAAAAACCCTTCACAATTGTCATTCAATCCTAGGAAAGAAGCAAAATACCATCCAATTCCAAGCAGGTAGGAACAATGCAGTTAAGTTGCCAAAATTTGAGTAAGTCTTTTCTTTTTACAAATGAAAGAAAACACATTTCAGTAACTTTTTAAGCACTCCATTTGCCAGCTTTTTTTTTTCTTTAAAGAAAACAGGTTTCTGACTTCTCACAAACAAGACTTAGGAATCAAACCATTTAGCCTCAATCTTAATTAAACCTAAGAAGCAGAGGCTGTGGCTTTTAAAAAATCTAAATGGTTCATCATGAGCCACTCTGTCTGTCAGCTGTCACTTGGTCCAGGAATGAGTAAGGTTGTTGAAAGCCCAGATGCTGTGGCAAGTGCATCTGTCTTCCCAGGCAGCTCTAATCCTGCCTGGTCCACTGGCTCTACCTTTATGAGTTCTTTTGATTGATAATTGAGAGAATAAATCTTTGAAGGACTTACAGGAATGAAAAAATATATATATTAAGATTTTAGTAATAAAATACCTATCAAAGTATTTTTATGAGGTCTCCTTTCAGCTCTTGGCCACTTAGTGCATTGTGCTAGAAAAAGATTTGGAATTAGGGTTCAATTATATAGTTTATGTTCTTCTGACATTAGGCAATTTCAAATTTTTTATTTTCTGTCCCAAATTAGGAATTATTTATGTTGGGGGTAGGGGGCCGGAGTCATATCACAGCCTTAAATAGAAATTACTTCTATATAAGTGGAAAGATACAGAGAGAATTCAAAGGATTAGTCTGAGAGACATTATTTAACTTGGAGGAAAAAAAAAAGATTTAATGAAGGCACTATTTTGAGGAAATCGGTAATTAAACACTCTTGCTCTAAACAGCTCCTGGAAAAGGGGTCCCCTAGAGGCTTAGGGTCAGGATTTGAGCAGACCTTCCAATTGCCTAAGTGAGGTTACCACTTAGGTAACTTATTTCTCATGTTTTCCTTACGGGATTCTCCTACCTTACAAGAGACAGTTTTATTCAAGAGTCCCCATTATATCCAAAAGAGCCATATAATATCAAGCTTAATACTAGTAACAATATTGACAATAATCATAATTTACTGAGCATCCACAATGTGGTAACAACTGTTTTAAGCACTCCATACTAATTCTTAAAATTAGTATGACTACAAAGTCATCATAGTGATGCACATTTTATATCTCAAGAAACCAAGGCTCAAGGGGAGTCAGACACACTGCTTGGGATCAAAAGCTGTAAGTGGCAGAACTTGAAATCTTATCTAATCACATCCACAGTCTGTGTTTTGTCTCCTCCCCCTCTAAGTGCCAATATGATGGAACAGTAGTGTTGAGTACAAGGATGTTAATAGCAAAATGATTTATAATAATGAATGTGAGCTTATTCAGAGGTATAATGATATGTGAATTATTAAATGAAACTATGGTAGATGTACTTGATGAAATAAAATAAATGTATAATTAATGTGGAAAATGCTTATTGTTGTAATGTTAAATTTTAAAAAATCCACATGATATAGACTTGATTGAAACCATGCTTTTAGCTGGGAGGGGATGGTGTAATGAGAAGTAATTTTGGTGGTTCTATCTTAAATGTATTTATGTTTTAATAAGAATGTATTATTCTTACCTTCATTACTTAAGAAATATCTTTATTTATTCCTAACAGGGATCATTTGCAGCCTAAAGTTAAACCCTGCAATACAAAATCATCCTCTTATGAAACTGTCTCTGCCCATTTCCTGACCTCTCCTCTCTGTCTAGCCTTCCTCTGTGCGTCAGTGCCTACCAGCAGTCTCATTTTTTCTCTAAGATCCTCATTCTGGCTCCCTCCTCTCATGGCATTTTTTTGCCTTGACACACTTTTGGCTGTTATAGAGCCTGAAATCGTTCCTTTTCTGTTTCAAGCATGTTTTATTTCCTAAGGTATAATTCAGTGTCATACGAACCTCAGTAATGTGCCAGCGGTTCAATTAGCAGAAGCCTTAGGACTGTTATTCCTAGGAGAGCAGTCACACGGTCTCCCTCTGTTTGGCGTCAAAAACAAGAGAATCAGGCCTCGCATTCGCAGAAGAAAAGAGATTTGTTCCTACCAAATACTTAGTGCTATTAAAAGCTGTATACACTGGAGTAAGTGACCGAGCGGCATTTTGGATTTACCACACTCTGGGACAGTGTTACTAGTAACTTGGCTCGAAGGATGTAGTCTTTGGTGAAGGCCACAGTCATGCCAAAATGATATCCGAAGAGTTATTTTCCATTTCAAGAATTACTTGATGTTCCACTCCTTGAAAGAGTTTTTTTTCCTTCTCAACATAAGCGCAATTTACAAAAATTTCTAAGCCACAGTGTTTGTCAATAATAGGAATCTATATGAAAAGTAAAGAGAACCCTCCCAGGAAAGATTATTTTGCCTTATGTAGGTACCTCTGAAGGTCAACAGGAGATGATCTGAACACGTAGGAACATGAGCCCTTTTAAAATTGTATAGCTCTCAAATATTATTTCCTTTCACTTCTCTGTGAGAAAATAAAACTTTAGCTTTTCAGCCCTATCCATGTATCAAAAGATACTTTTATCCATCTCAGTGTTTGCTAGAAACGGAAATTGTGCTTATTACATAGCAAATACCCAATAAATACTCACTGCATGTATGAATGAATAAATGTTTATCTTCTATTGGCCCATGCATGGAAATCAGGAGCCTCAGCACAAACTCAAAGTGCAGAAACTTTTCCCCTAGAAACAGAAAACAGTGACAAGTTCACAGCATTTCTTGCCAGATCTATCAGGTAATTTCATGTTTCTTCTATGTGAATCCCTCAGAAATGACACATACAGGTTCACATACTGACTGACCATCTCGCTGAGCTTTAAGAATGTTATGACTGAGGGCCAGTTCCATTCCCCTCACCTGATGGATAATAAAAGAGCATTCATTTAAACATCAGCAGGGAAGATTGGCAAGTGTGTGGGGGGGGAGTGTGTTTTAATTTCATAATTATTTAATTTAAATATTCTAGGGTATTTTCTACTCATGAAATACTGAGTTTCTAAATTGCAGGGCAAGTATCCCTGGATTAAGTTGAGAGAACTTCTCACAATATGCGTTAGCTCTCTGTACTTTCTTATTCACAGGGAACAAGTCAGCCTAAAGACTGCTTTTTAAACTCCAGGAAAGACATTTTCCAAACAAAAAAAGAAAACCAATTAATAAGTTTCAAACTTAGAGAAAAGATCAGGGTTAGACAGTGGGTGATCTTATAATTTACCATCCAAATTTGGATACTTTTGTTCTAGAAAATGCTAAGTAGAACTGAATAGGAAAATAGGTATAAATAGGGACTTCCCTGGGAGAATCCATGTGTAGTCACCGTATCAGGCACCACCAATGACTCCTTGTATGACCTGAGGCAAGTTATTATGTTCTGCATTCCACTTCACCAGGGGAAGTTAATTTTTGTCTTCAGTAAAAACTTGAACACCTACTCTGTTCAGCATCATGCCCTCTGTCAAGGTGAAAATAAAACCATTGTAAGTTCAGGATTCTAATTTCAGGAAAATTATCATCAAGTAATTGAGTAAATGAGAGCAAGTCTTACACATTAAAACCATGTTATTCCCAACTTTAATATTTAGGTCTCAATAGTTACTGTGTCTTTAAAAATTTATAACAGAGAGTAATTTGTTATTTTGCTGATGCATGAGATTTGGGGATGTAAATGGAAAGTGGGGTGGAAGAGCAATATTATAGCTAGTAAGTTAGGCTGACTGCTCATCAATTCTGCATCTGCAATTCAGGAGGAACTTACTTATTCTGACCCTATTGGTTACCTGGAGGGAATAGTAAGGCCTGCTGATATTTGTGAATTCAGAGATTTAAGGTCTCGTGACAATTCCTTTCAGAATATCAAGGATCAACTATGTGTCATTTATTTCCCCGCCTTTTCCTACCCTCCGCAAAGCTCCTGTTGGCTCATTCAACTGATTGATTCATTCATTCCCAACACGAAAACACCTTTATGTTCAAACATCTTCTATTAAAGGTAATACCGTAGTGTAGCTGAGCCTATCAGAACAATTTTTAATCCTCACTGTAGGTGAAAAGGTTCGATTCTTAGAAGCACAAGCAGAGGGAAGGACAGATGAATAAAGGAGAAAATGGAATCCTAGGAACAACAAGGACTCATTTTGTTTGTTACAGTCTGGCCTAGGGAAAAGTGAAAATCAGGAATACTGAGTAATCATTTCAGATTGAGCAATAGGAAATGCCAAATACCTTTAGCACTTGGGTTTATTGCTGCTAATATGAGATCAGATCAACATTTCCTTATTATATGAGAACCATGAAATACTTCTGCCAGGTCACACAGGATCGCTTTAGTATAAATGAGCAAAAACATCTATCTTTCCTTTCCACACTTCTCTTATACAACGCTCTACTGAAATTTCTGCCTACTTAATGAAAAAAGCCTTTGTTGAGTTAACACTGTGTGCCAGGGACTGTGTTTGGGATTATTGCTTGTTGACTCTTTTACAGCATCCACCCAAAAGTCCTGCTGATCAGGCAAAGCTGAATTTATTAGATGTACTGTAGCAAGGGAGAAAACTACATTGAAAATCTTAGTATCCCAAGGAAGAAGTTAGAGAAAGATATTCATAGGGTTTTGTGGATTGAACTCAAATGGTGTTTGTCTTTGAAAGTGGGGAGGTTTTTGGAATTGGCCAAAATGCAAAATACAATTGTTTAAGATTAAATTTAAGGTTCTCTAAGACTTATGTGTGAGAGACAGAGTCCTAAGCACACTCTGTACTGAGCACAGAGTACGACACAGGGCTCAATCTCACAACCCTGAGATCATGACCTGAGCCGAAACCAAGAGCTGGGCACTCAACTGATTGGGCCACCCCTAAATTTATGGTTCTTGGTGAGAAAACTGTTGTCTGTTAAATGGGTTGTATGCCCAAGTGAGAAGAATGTTGTCCAGTAAGATAACCGTTTTCCCTGATGAGCAAATTGGTTTCCTAAATAAAATGGTTTGCCAGAATTTCCTGAAACAATTTTTTATCAGTTTACATTTTTATTTTTATAGTGAAGTCGTACTGACAGGTGGTCTCACTTCTCAGTTATGCAGATAGAAATTTGAATAAGACATATTACTGATCTCAAGGAAATTATGGTCTAATGTGGTTGATGATACATGTAAACAATTTTAGTTGGAGGGGCACTACTGGATGGCACAGTCAGTAGAGAGTACTCTTGATCTTGGGGTCATGTGTTCAAGCCCCATGTTGGGCACAGAGCTTACTTAAAACATAATAATTTTGGTTAGAGAGGAAGGGGCAGGTACATTACAGAAGGATAAAAGGACTTAATTGCTGACTGGATATGGGCGGTAAAAAAGGTATCTAGAATGATTTTCTTCTTAAGTGTTTTTACAAATATTGGCAATGCTGAATAGGATAGAAAATATGGGGAAAGATAGGCGGAGGAGAAAGATAAATAATGGTGTCCATCCTAGACAGACTGATGCTGAAATGCCATGGGATAATGAAGATGATAAGTAGGTAGTTGTCTACACACCCGGATCAGTGTTTGTGGGAGAGACTTGTAGCAAGGCCTTAAATATAAGTATCATTCAGCCTCAGCTGGTAGTAGAATCCATGGACACAGACAAAATTGACTAGTGGATGTACAGAGTAAAAAGAAAAACAAGGATGAAACCCTGGGTAACTTCAGGAGTTAAGAGATGGCATAAGAAAAGAACCCAACCCAAGAGAGCAACAAGGGTAATGCAGAAATCAAAAGACTAAAGAATTTTAAATAATTGGGAGAGTCAAAGTATCAAATGCTACAGCGATGTTGCTAAGACATAGGTTAGAACCAACCATTTGATAACTGGAGTGTTAAGAATGACTTGTGTATTAATCATTACAGTGGGATGAAAGAACAATAGCAGTTTCTCTTTCTCTCCTAGGTATACTCCTTAAACTTTCTACTGTTTTAAGACAACATAGGAAGAACTGTTTTCATGACGATGAATCGCTAACCTTTCTCAGAATCATTGACTTCAGTACTGCAGTGTAACAGGTATTTGTTGTTATTTTTGTCTAACTGAATTCCTTCCTCTGTTTGGGGACTCTTCATCTTAGGAAGCCTTGTGGAAAGTAGGTCCCACCTGCCATTACAGAACAGGAAAATCTCAGATACTCTCTTTTCCATCCTCCCTTGCATCTCTGACATGATCCATATTTCATCAATCACTTATACCAACCCACTTTGACCCAGGAGTTAATGATGCCAAGAATCAGAAACCTTGTAGGAGTCTGTCTCTGGAAGCAGGAGTAGTTACAGCCAGACTGAGTTCTTGGCTCAACAGCTGGGACCACTGAAAAGTCAGCTGTTTTGTGGCAGCAGGAGTAGTTTCCTTGCCAGAGCAGTTTTGTGCTGTGTTGGCCCTGTAGTTATAAAAGCAACAGCTGACACTTACTGAGAGCTCACTCTCTGCCAGGTACTGTCTGTCCTAAGAATTTCTTTTTTGTCCTAGGGTGCAGGGTTTCTCAGTCTCAGCACTGTTCACATTTTGGGCTGGATACTTCTTTGGGGGTGGCTGTCCTGTGTACTCTAGGCTGTTTAGTAGAATCCTTGGTCTCTACTCACGAGATGCTAGCAGCACCCTACTGGCAATAGAAATGTGACAATAAACAATGTCTCTAGACATTGTCAAACACCCCCTGAAGGGCGAAATAGCCTTTTCTTTAGAATCACTGCACAGTCGTTCAACATTCACAAACAACCCAAGGTGTGAGCCCCAAGCTAGATTCTTCAGGCCTCCAGAAGATTCATTTCAATCTCCTTTCAGTAAATCTGGTAACGGCGTCTAAATCAGTTTTTGTCAAAATCTGTTAATTCCGGTTTCTGCTCTTCGCAAACTCAAGCCCACCTGCCGGAATTTTTCATTCCTCTTTATTGTCACTGGAATCTCAAAATAGTTCCTCCCTTCCCTTGGACAGCAAATCCCTGGGTTTTACATAATCCGAACCCTGATGTTAATGAGCTATTCCTGCACAGGAGTGAGGAGCTTGGGAAAGAGAAGAGATTTTTCTCTGTTTCTCCAATCCATTAAGGCCATTTCTAAGCTTAATTAGCTCTCTGGACTGACAATGGGGCCAGTGCCTCTGCCGCCCTCATAAATGCATTATCAGTAAAACAGAAGGCTCTACTGTCCCCTTTTAATGAGG
This sequence comes from Ailuropoda melanoleuca, assembly GCF_002007445.2. Taxonomy (NCBI): domain Eukaryota; kingdom Metazoa; phylum Chordata; class Mammalia; order Carnivora; family Ursidae; genus Ailuropoda; species Ailuropoda melanoleuca. The sequence goes on along the minus strand of NC_048221.1, from coordinate 74,986,232 downwards.
CAGTTTCATACCCTATTTTCCAAACAGTAGGTTAGGGGAAGTCTGCCTCTTAAATTTGTTGATGGCAGGTAATTTAATCCCCTGACTGCAATCTCCCCTGGAGAGCCTACTTTGTTCTTTGAACACTCACTTTCTCCTGGGGCATCACCTTAATAAGTACCTACCCACCTCTTAGAAATCTCTTGATAGGGAATAAAATCAGACCTATTGTGGTAGGCTGGCTATCACATTATAACCTAGTGTGCCCAAACATCTCCCAGGAACTTTTATATTTATTAGGGAGGTAGGACAGTGTAGTTAGCTCAGCACATGGCTTACAATCCTGCCTCAGCTGCTTCTGCCTGCTTGGCTTTGGAGAGTTTACCTAACCTCTCAGAGTCTCCATCGCCCCATTCTTAAAATAGAGGGAATCATGGAGAGGTCACTGTGAGAATGAAATGAGATGAGAATATAGTATATGTGCAGCAAATGGTAATTGTTAGTATTGATAGTTGTGTCCCATTCCCCCTCATTTGCAGATATTTGCTGGTCATTTCTTTTTCCTTATATGTGCCTACTTTCAATCTTCCACCAATTTTCCAAATTCTGGTTCCTGGAACCACCCAGTGTGTGATTTAAATGCATCATTGACTGAGCCCAGGACTTTATTTTTCTGCTGTCTTCCCAACTTGCAAAGAGCTTTCACAAACATCATCTCATTTGATATTGAAACTATGCAACTGCACAAGAAGAAGGTGCCATGAGGATAAATTCATAATGCAGAAAGGACTTGAGTAGTAATCTTCTCAAGGCCTGTCGACATCTGTTTGGGTACTCTTCCCTGATACCTCATGGACCAACACAATGTCTCATATTTTTAAAAAATTAATGTTTATCTTTTTCATTATGTGTTAAGTGAGGGGGTTGAAATAGAGGATCACACAGTGTTTATGCTACCTCTAACCATCTATGAACTTACACAGCAGGCTCAAGTGAGCTGACGCCATGTAAGGAAGTAGATAATTAGCAAAGGAAGTCATCTTTAAGACAGACCAGGTGAAAAAAAAAGTCAGAACCCCATGTAGCTAAATCCCAGAAACCTTCGAGGACACTGTGCCATGTTGCTGGCATGGCTCTCTGACACACTTTAAAATTAGTAACACCAAATGACTACTGCCTTCACTGCTATTCAACTCAGTCTACCATTGAGACTGGCTTTTCTTATTCAGTCAACACTTCCTTTCTAATTCCAGCCATCACTGTCTACTATGTAGGGTATTTTGTTTCTGGTTGTCTTAACCCTGGACTGGCTGCCACTCCTCACCTGCTCTCCATCACTCAGAGAGCCTAAAACTACCCACAAATTTCTGAGAACTCTAAGAGTTGGTCTCTGTTTTCCTAGCCTCTGGAAGCTCACTAATGGAATTCTGAATTTTATTTCCAACGATTTCCTGGTATGGATTCACCTGTGCAACCCCAGAGTCATTGTGCTGAGATACCCTAATCAGCCATTCTTGGATAGACTACAGCTATCACCAAGTTTGAGCATCTTCAGAGATATAAACTTCCCACTTGAGGGAATACAGTGTCTTTATTGAATATTCAGTTTTATTGCATTTTCTGACTAGAAAGATTGCTAAAAGTGGATATGGAGCTCCACCGACAAACAATAAAAACAGTAAACAAACAGCTGATTGTTATCCCTTTATGGGGAGTCAAGAACCATGGACCAGAGAATACAACTGTAAGAATTTTATAATATTTCTAGAACCCTTTAACTTTCCTGGTAATGCTATTTTTGCTATTACCATCTGTTTCCCCATAGTGATTAGCACTAACCTTCTTAAAATAAAAAGGGTCTGTGTGCTTATCTTCAGGACAGTAGGAAAGAAGAAAGCAGAAATATAGCTTCTCCCTCTGCAGGCAGGCTTGCAAGGATAAAGGCTCAAAGAGGAAGAGGGGCATTAGCAATTTCCAGAAGGAAAGAGGGTTGAGTCCTTGAAGCCAACAGAAAAGGAAGGGAAAAAAGTACTATCAAGTAGGGTCCAAGAGGGGACTTAGAACAAAGTCCTTTGTGTGATTTCCTCAAAACTTACAGGGAAATGCAAAGAATCTATGTTAATCAAATTGTCTTCAAAAAAGAAAGTTTAGAAGTCTTATACCACCTGAGTTAGTATAAAGGTCCAGTAATCAAAAGAGCTAAGAAAGAAAACATTAGCAAATCAGATATGTGTTAAAGAACAATTCTCAAATCTCAATAATGGGGGAAAAATTCAGCCAATCCTTCACCAAAGTAAATAAGCACATTTAAAAAAGTGCTCAAGTCATTAGGGAAAGGAAAGTTAAGTTGAAATACATAGCAGAATGTCTAAAATTAAAAGACTGCCCATACCAAATGTTGATGAGGATGTGGAGAAAGTGGAATGCTCATACACTACTGATGGTAATGTAAAATGACATGATTACTTTGGAAAACAACTTGGTAGTTTAAGTGTGTATCTATCCTAGTTTTCATCCCTTCTGCTCCTGGGAGTTTATCCAAGTGAAATAAAAAGATGTTTATAAAAATACTTATATACAAATGTTCATAGCAGCTTTATTTGTAATATGTTAAAACTGGAAACTAACCAAATATCCATTGACAGGTGAATGGATAAACAAATGTGGTATGTCCATACAATGGAACACTGCTTAGCAACAAATGGATAAACTATTCATACATGGATGGGTCTCTTAAAGTAATTATGAGAAAAAGAAGTCAAAAAAAAAAAGGGACATACCTTATGATTCCATGGTTCCAGTTTTATAAAATCTCAAAAATGCACACTAGTGACAGAAAGCAGATCAGTTTCCCGGGGAAGGTGGCAGGGCAGAGGTTGTGAAGTAGAGCAGAGAACTATTGGTATGATGGATATACTCATTATCTAGGTTTTTATGATGGTTTCATCATCATTTGTCAAAAGTTATATCCTACTCTTACATATATAACTCTAAGTACAACTATAACTCAAAGTTATTAAAAAGTATCCGATGGCTTGCTTAGACTGAGCAGGAATATCATGGTTTCCCTTTCTGCCTGCATGTTATTTGTGCCAAGTTATAGTGTTCTAATACTATTGTCCCTCTAACCAGTCGTTGGGACTTTAAGGAAAACAATTATGTTTAATCTAAAACTTTAACTATGGGAGGAACTCAGAAAAACTAGCTATCTCCTCTTGGAATTTACCCCAAAACAACAAAATTGGAAACAAATTCTACCTTCAGTAAAACTCAGATGTTCATAACCCCAAGCCACAAGCGACCCAGCATTAGATCCAACAGTCATATAGTGGCTCAGAAAAAAACCCTTGGGGCCAAATTGCCTCAATTCAAAATCTACCACTGCCATTTAGTAGCTATATAATTTGGGCAAATGATTTTGTGCTCAGTTTCCTTGTTTGTGAAATGGGAATAGTAATGTAACCTCATAGGATTACTGTGTTATTGAAATGAGTTTTATTTGCAGAAGGCTTAGACCTGCATTAGCATAGAGTAAGCAGCACATAAGTTTTTGTTAAGCAAATAAAATATTGTAGAAAGATCTAAACAAAATGTGTAATGATGGGAATAATAATAAAAGAAGTCTCCATCATGTCTGGTTTTAAAACAGTAGTTTTAACTCTGGGAGCTTTAAAAATCAGCAGGGCTTGGGGTGGCTCAGTCAGTTAAGTGCCTGCCTTTGGCTCAGATCATGATCCCAGGACCCTGAGATACAGCCCCACATCAGGCTCCCTGCTCAGTGGAGAGCCTGCTTCTCCCTCTCTCTGTCAAATAAATAAAATATTTAAGAAAAATCAGTAGGGTTTAGCTCCAAAAGAGCAGAAAGAAGACAGAAACTAAGTCCCTACCCTTAAAGAGAAAACAGGCTAAATAACTCAACCTGAGACACAGCATGGAAGCAGCAGTTTGAAAAGCACCTATGATATACTTCGACACTTCTTGACTAATTTTAGGACATGTGCCAGAGGGGCAGGAATCTGCAGATTTTTCCAGGAATAAGAATGCTGGTGAGCACCATTTTTCTTGCCTTCCCCCAGCAATGATAGCCAGACGCTTGATGGAGCTGGTTCTAACACTTCCCATTTACACTGCTACCACGACGTGCCTGCCCCACTCAACCTACCTGCCTTAGCAGTCACCCCTTCAAAGCAGCTTCTGCCCTATCATACCTGGCAAGCAATGTGGTTGTGACTGGTGTCCTTCCAACCCCACATACCAGTGTATCCAGGTCCTGTAATGAGGCCTCTTAGGTAGCTGCACAGTGAGCAAACCCTGCCTTTCCATATGCCTGCAGTTGTCACAGAGGCTAATTACAGACAGCTAGGCTGGCTGCTGGCCCCAACCACCAGCAAGCCCATGGTGGCTACAGCCAGGCCTCTCAACAGCACCAGGAGCACACCCTGCCCAGTACACCTGCAGCAGCTGTAGCAGGTCATTCAGCTAGCTCAGTCACCAAAGGAGGGTGCACACAGCTTACACAAGGGATGTCCCTGGAGCACCTCGTTCTGGTGACCAGGGAGGGCTGGCCTACAGGGCAACACAGGATATCTTCCACAAAGCCATTACCTTCAAGACCAGGAGACACAGACAACATAGAAAGAAACAGAGTTAGACAATTAGAGGAGACAGAGGAATATGTCCAAAGTGAAGGAACAAGACAAAAATCTCAAAGAGTTCAAAGTAATGGTCATAAAGATAATAACTGGTCTTGAGAAAAAAAGTGGATGATTCAGTGAGAACTTCAACAAGGAGATAGAAAATTTAAAAAATTCAGAGTTGAAGAATTCAATAACTGAAACATACACTATAGGAAATAAGCAGCAGATTAGAGGATGCATAAGATCAATCTGTCAGATGGGGTAATATAAAAGCAATCAAGCTGAAGAGCAAGAAGAATAATAAAAAAATCATAATAGGTTAAGGGACCTCTGTGACATCATCAAGCCTAATAACATTCGCACTATAGGGATCCTAGTAGGAGGGACCGAAAACCTACTTGGAGAAATGATAGCAAAAAACTTCTCTGATCTGAGGAAGGAAACATATATACATGTCCAAAAAGTACAGAGAACCCCAAACAAGATGAACACAATAATACTTAGACACACAGTATTTTAATTGGCAAAAATTAATGATAGAGAACCTTAAAAGCAACAAGAGAAAGGCAGACAGTTACATACAAGGGAACCCCCATAAGGCTATCAGCTGATTTTTTTTTTGTAAGCCCCAAGGAGTGGCATGATATGTTAAAGAAAATACTCTACCCAGCAAGGTTATTATTTAGAATTGGAGGAAAGTTAAAAAGTTTCTCGAACAAAAGTCAAAAGAGTTTATTACTACTAAACCAGCTTTACAAGAAATGGTAAAAGAACTTCTTTCACTGGAAAGGAAAGGCCACAACAAGAAGAAAATAATAAAAGGAAAAATTTCACTGGTAAAAGCAAACATATATTAATGGTAGTAGATTAATCACTTACAAAACCAGTATGGAGATTAAAACATAGAAGTAGTAAGATCTACTGTATCTATAAAAGTTGTCAAGGGATACACAAAAGATGAAAAATATGGTATATACATAGAACGTGGAGGGGGGAGTAAAATTTAGTGCTTTTATAATGTGTTCAGAGTCAAGTGACTATCAACTACATATAGATTGCAATACCCATAAGATTATGAACATGGTAATCAAAATGAAAAACCTACAATACACAAAAAGAAAGAGAAAGGAATCCAAGCATAACACTAAAGAAAACCATCAAACCACAAGGGGACCTAGCAAGAGAAAAAAAAAAGGAAAAGAAAAGAGCTACAAAAACAACCAGAAAATAATAAATGGTCTAAATGCTCCAATCAAAGGATACTGGGACTCAGTGGATAAAAAAAACAAGACCCATCTATATATGCTGCCTAAGACCTAAAGACACATACAGACTAAAAGTGAAGGGATGACAAAAGGTATTCCATGCAAATGGAACAAAAACAACAAAAAAATCCAGGCTAGTCATACTTATATCAGACAAAGTAGACTTAAAAAAAAAAAAAAGGCAGCATGAGCAGCAGAAATGGAAATCAAGAAAACAATCCTATTTGCAATTGCACCAAAAATAGTAAGATACCTAGGAATAAACCTAAACAAAGGAGTGGAAGAACTGTACTCTGAAAACTGTAAAACACTAATGAAAGAAATTGAAGACAACACAAAGAAATTGAAAGACATTCAATGCTTATAGATTGGAAGAACAAATATTATTCAAATGTCTGTATAACCCAAAGAAATCTACACATTTAGTGCAATCCCAATGAAAATGCCAACAGCATTTTTCACAGAGCTAGAACAAACCTAAAGTTTGTGTGGAATGACAAAAGAAAGACCCTGAATAATCAAAGCCATCTTGAGACAGAAGAAAAAAGCTGGATGTATCACCATCCCGGATTTCAAGAAATATTACAAAGCTATAGTAATCAAAACAGTATGGTACAGGCACAAGAACAGATACATAGATCAATGGAACAGGACAGAAAGCCCAGAAATGAGCCCACACATACGTGGCCAATTAATCTATGAAAATGGAGGCAAGAATACACAATGGGAGAAAGACAGTCTCTTCAATATGTGGTGGTGGGAAAATTAGACAACTACATGCAAAAGAATGAAACCACACACAAAAATAAACTCAAAATGAATTAAAGACCTAATATGTAATCTGAAACCATAAAACTCCTAGAAAAAAAACATGGGTAATCATCTCTTGGACATCAGCCTTCGCAACATGTGTATGGATAGGTCTCCTCAGGCAAGGGAAACCAAAGCAAAAATAACTGTTGGGACTACATAAAAAAAGCCTGTACAGCAAAGGAAACCATCAACAAAACAAAAAGGCAACCTATTGAGTAGAGAAGATATTTGCAAATGACATATACGATAAGGGGTTAGTATCCAAAATATATGAAAAATACAACTCACGACCAAAAAACCCCCCAAAAAACAAAAAGCAAATTATTTGATTAAAAATGGGCAGAGGACCTGAATAAATGTTTGTGTCAAAGAAGATATACAAATAGCCAGAGACAAATGAAAAGATACTCAACCTCAATCATCAGGGAAATGTAAATTGAAACTGAAATGAGCTATCACCTCACACCTGTCAGAATGGCTAAAATCAACAACCCAAGAAACAACAGGTGTTGGGCAAAGATGTGGAGAAAAAGAAAACTTCTTGCCACCATTGGTGGGAATGTAAACTGTTGCATCCACTGTGGAAAACTGGATAGAGTTTCCTCACAAAATTAAATATAGAGATACCATATGATCCAGCAACTGTACTACTAGGTATTTACCCAAAGAAAATAAAAACACTAATTCGAAAAGATATATGGACCCCTATGCTTATTGCAGCATTACTTACAATAACTAAGATGTGGAAGCAACCCAAGTATCCATCAATAGACGAATGGATAAAGAAGATGTGGTGTATATATATATATGCAATAGAATATTACTCCACTATTTAAAAACTGAGATCTTGCTGTTTGCAACAACATGGTTGGACCTAGAGGATATTACACTAAGTGAAATAAGTCTAATGGAGAAAGACAAATACCATATGATTTCGTTTTTATCTGGAATCTAAAACCAAAAAACCAGAAACAGCCTCAAATAGAATAAACTGGTGATTGTCAGAGGGAAGGGGGCTAGGAGGATGAGGGGATGGGTGAAATGAATGAAAGGGATTCAGAGGTACAAACTTCCAGTTATAAAATTAAGTCATGCAGATGAAAAGTACTGCATAGGGAATATAATCAGGATTGTAATAACACTGTATGGTGACAGATCACGGTGACTACACTTTCAGTAGTGAGCACTGAGTAAGGTATAGAATTGTTGAATCACTATGTTATTCATGTGAAACTAATATAACTATACTTCAATAATAAAAGTGTAAGCAATGTAAGAATTTTGGGAGCAAACATGTTAATCCATTCAATAAGGTATTGTGGCTTTATTTTTTTATGATTTATTAATTTGAAAGAGAGAGAGAGAAAGAGAGAGTGTATGCACGAGCAGGAGAGGGGCAAAGGGAGAGAATCTTCAAGCAGACTCCCCGCTGAGCATGAAGGCTGATTTTGGGGTGGGGGGGCGGTGGCTCCATCTCACGACCCATGAGATCATGAGCTGAGCCAAAACCAAGTCAGATGCTTCACCGACTAAGCCATCCAGGCACTCCTCTATAAGATACTGCAGCTTTAGATACTGTTATTGCCACTCACCCACCCCCACACTTTTTTAGTCTTGGTTTCACTTTGGTTATTTTCTATTAGGTAACATATTGAATTAAAAATTAAAGAAAAAAAAAAACACGGGCAAGAATGAGCCACTGGATTTTAACACAGGGATGGAGTGAGAGTTGCTCACTAAAAAAATGACTCTGTAGTCCCTTCCCCGCCATTCCAGAATACCTACCATGCAACCAAGGGTACATTACCTAGGCCAGAGAGAAGGGAACCATTCTCCAGAGAAAATGAACCATGCAAAAATAAAATATTTGAGCATATCTAATGATAAGCTAGTGGCCATTAAGCTTTCTAACAAATGATGTCCACCAGAGACTAGTCCACCATGGACACAGAACTTGCAAACCAATTTTTGGTGTCCCTACCTAACAGAAATGGATAGACAAAAATTACCAGATATTTGAGGAAAGCCTTTATTGTAAAAGAGAGACCAATGCAAAGAGATAAAGAAAATACAGAGGATGCAGAAAACAAAACAAGCCTTTAAAATATCACATTCATGTGTCAAGAACAAGATACTATAAACAGAAATAATCAGAGGGGAATAAAGATCCCTTTGAATTTAAAGGCCTAATTGCTATCTTAGGTTGGGTACCCCCAAACCAGAGCCTGAGATGGGAAATCCTGATTGAGGGGAAGCTTTCAGGAGAGAGGAGAAAAGCAGGATAAGACAAGACACAAAACCTACCCAAGACCCTGGTCTCAGTTGGGTACTTCCTTCAGTCTGGTCCCATTATCAAAGACCTAGAGTTCACATTGTACCACCAGATCAATTGCACTTTGAAGCAAGGGTCCAGCCTTTTTACCCCCATGTCAGCCAATTACTGTCTGAGGTCTGAGCCTGGAGAGGTAGGTGCAGAGCAATCAGAAAAGGCAGCTCCTAGTAGGTCAGAACAAGTCTCTAAAGAAGGGGATGCTGAGACTTACAAGCCCACAACTAGAGGATAGCCACATTCTCTGGTAAGGAGCATACTACCCTAATGCACCCTCCTGATTCATTTTCATTAGGCAGTGTACTTTGAGCATTTCCTAGTAACTCTTAGTACTTTTACTTTCTTCTTGCTCAAACACATTGCAAATAACAAGCTTTTGAAATGACTTTTTTTTTTTTGCTATTTTGACTTTTAGCTTTTGAAAAATTTAAACAACAGCAAGACTTACTTGCAATGAACTTTCAACAAATATATGCCAACTCTTAGGCTAACACCTGGCATCAGCCTCCTTTCACTTCTATTTTTATAGTTTGTATTACATAACTGCGGAAGTTTCATTTAAATCTTCTTCTGCTTTCATTATATTAATAGAAGTTCTAGAAAAAATGGTGAGTGAAGAATTATCAAAGAATTATACTAGAAAATTTTCCAAAGTGAAAGGTATATAACTCCAGATTAAAAGTACCCACTGAGTGCCCCCATGAAATGAATGAAAAAAGGACCTACAGACAGGCACATCCTGAAATCTTGGAACACCAGGGATGAAGAAAATGTTCTAAAGGTTTTGAGAGAGAAATTCAGGGCTATTTTTATAGTCTTTTGATACTATTTGACTTCTTAAAACTACAAATTATAAAGCTGTAACACAGTATCTGTAATCTCAAGAAACCTTACATTCCACAAAACTGATCACTAAAAGTAATAGGGTTCATGGAGAAAAATATGATTGAGGAAGACTACTCAAAACTGAGGGAAATTGGTTAATCAAAGCACAAAAAACACCAACATAAATCCTAATAAAAATACACATGTATTTTCGAAGTTAGTGATGGGGTATAGGACAACAGGGTGTGAAATGAGCAAAATGTCCAATGAAAAGCCAGAATCCAAGGTGTCTATCTGAGTAGTGGGCCACGCGAAGCCATGGCAGAGGTGACGTGACGTTTCATCTTTTAATCTTTTCATTATGTAATAACTTAAGTTCACAGAATTTTAGTGAAAAGAGATTCTTAGAGATCTAGTGCAGTTCACAAGTCTGGAGAGCACGTCATGTCACAAAAATGTAGAAACAGGGCCTCTGAGTGATAGCAGGTGGTACAACACACACCCACTTAGAAAACCCAATCCCTGTCCTCTCTATACATCCAAAGTGATCTCTTTTAACGGATTATGCTGCAACATGGACGGGACTGGAGGAGATAATGCTAAGCGAAATAAGTCAAGCAGAGAAAGACAATTATCATATGGTTTCACTCATTTATGGAACATAAGAAGTAGGAAGATCGGTCGGAGAAGAAAGGGAAGAAGAAGGGGGGGTAAACAGAAGGCGGAATGAACCATGAGAGACTTTGGACTCTGGGAAACAAACTGAGGGCGTCGGGGCGGCGGGGGGGAATGGGATAGGCTGGTGATGGGTAGTAAGGAGGGCACGTATTGCATGGTGCACTGGGTGTTATACGCAAGTAATGAATCATGGAACTTTACATAAAAAAACTAGGGATGTACTGTATGGTGACTAACATAATATAATAAATCATTAAAAAAAGGATTATGCTAAGTGAGTACAGAAATAACAAAAGATTAGAAGCCCAGGTTTCCTATAAACTAGCTATGTTTTCATTCTCTAGACAGTTGACCTCAACCAGAGGTAATGTCCTTCCCCCCCTAACCACAAGGGAACATTTTTTATTGTTACAAGTAATGAAGGGAGTGAGGCAGGTGTGGGGGGAGAGGTACTACTGGCATCTAGTGTGAAAAGACCTGGGATCCTACAGTGTACCGCACATCCTCGAAAACAAAGAATTACCCCACCCAAAGTGTCAGTACTACAAGGACTGAGAAATCCTTCCCCAAAACCTTGGCCCTATTTCCATCACCAGGCCCCTAAACCAGAATGAGGGCTAGAAATTGCAGGGGAGCTCTTCCTCAAAATTGAAGCCATCTCTAAGTGGAATGTGATGCCTGCTAAAGAGTAAACATTCTTTCCCTGGTAATTTTCAAAACAGAAGTCAAATAATGACGGTGCAGGGCTGTTGGGAGGCGATCTTCACCTTGCAATAAATATAAAGTGAAATACTTAGGGTTCCTTGCAACATGGAACTTTCATCAAAGAAAGATAAGATGGGAAGCCCTGAAAAGTAGGTTGAGCTGAGTCATGTGCAATGAAGTTCTAACACAACACTCAGAAAACGTCCCAAGGGAAAACCATATATGCCCACAGGATGATGAGATAAGTTTGATTTTTTTTCCTTGGGACAGCATGATTGCCACCCCTTCGTAGATCAACTCTGCACAGTCTTAACTCTCTAGGACAAAGTATTTTTCCCATTCAGGGCCTTTAATTAAAGAAAGCAAAGAAATTGGATAAAAGGAGTAAAACAAAAAGGAGGGGGGATTAATTACAATTTTTAAAGTTCCTTTGATTAAAACTGTACATGGTAACTACAGCCCCCTTCTATAATATATTGCAACAGAAAGGGGCAGAGAGAACTTTTATGATTTGGACAAGGGGTTCAACCTTACCAATGGCTTTGATTTTTTTTTTTAACTTTTCCTTATCTGTGAAAGACTTCTTCGGAAGAGAGCAAGGCCAAGAATAGGGATACAATTTTAAGCTGAGTAATCCTGTGTCTTAAGGGCATTTTTATCTTAGTTTAAGAGTACAAACTTTCTTGTCTTGTGTTAACTCACGTTTATTTCATTTTGAATTCTTTTCATATTTTGTTACCTTCCAATGTTGTGTCTTGGATATCTGCGTAGACTTTTGACATTGAATATTGCAGTTGTGTGTGTGTGTGTGTGTTGCCTGACAGTGTTTGTTAAGAAATAATTCCATTGGAACCATTTCCCTAAGTGAACTTAGCTTTGCTAACAGATACCACCTGCTAGGTTCAGTGACAGCTTTTACTGATACTTAATGACAATTTCTTTTAATTTAACATTTTTTAATGAAAAATAATGTAGGAGTTAAAATTGGGGTAAGAGTACATTGGTACCATAACTGGCATCAAACCTTCCAATTAAACATTGTATGAATTAAAGTTTTATGTGTTTTTAATTGTACTTTCAGTAAGTGAAGAGCACAGCTTGTCTATTAACTATATAATAAATTATTGAACCATTGGAGTTAGTCCTGAATTTCATAGATTCTAATTATCTGGAGAAAAAGCAGAGAGGTGACAAAGGAGGAGGACAGAGAAGCTATGATCAAGAAGATCCCATGTGCTTCTCAGTGTGAGAAAACATCTAACCACATGGTAGTTCTTGTGTAATTATAAAGTAATTAAAGTTGTGATTAGCACCAACCACAGCATAGACATTAACAACCCTGATGGAAAAATAACTCAAGATTCCAGTTCATAGGTTAGTAAACAGAAATAATATCCAGCTGTCTACCAATTCAAAATACTTCCTCAGAAATGGTTCACATTTGACTGAAAACAAGAAAGTAGGTTGCCTAGTTTTCAAATTGCTCAATAAAAAAAAAAAATCCCTCTTTGGAATACATCCCAAACCTGATGGTAATTTGCAAAGTAAAGACAAAATAAGAGAAGCGAATGTTAACCAGCTAGCTCCCTCGCAAGACCTGAGAAGCACCAAGTACATTTGTAATTACTCATTTGTCCAATCTGCCTCCCAGTTCCAGAGCATCTCCTATGTTAAGGCACTGCGCCAGGTACTGGCTCCACATGGATGTGAGGAGGAGGGCAGCTGGGTTTGGTGCAGATGGAGGCCACAGGTACAATTAGTTCTACCCTAAGCAGATTCTCTCCTCACATTCCACTTCACTCAAAGGGCATCTCAGGGCTCAGGAATTTCTATGGAAGAAAAACTAAAAGAGAATTTGGTTCTTGTAAGCTGTATCTAAGTAACCTTTATTTTTAAATCCTAGGTGTTATTTTTGATGTGATATTCATTTCACTGTGCTTGGAAAAGAGACCTTGTAATTCTTTAGACAAGCCTGGCAGCTGCAGCTTTATTATGAAACCACAGTGAATCCCATATCCACTGTCATTAAAGCATACTGTGAAATGATTCAGTGGCAGGTCTTGAACGAGATGGGGAAAACACTGGCAGAAAGGGGATGATGGTGATGTGGGATTTGGTGATCTACAAACTGTTAAACTAGATAACAAGAGTACTATAATCCCCTTGATAAACTCAATTCTCTGGGTCTCCTGCTGCCTGCATTCACTTTATCAGCTGGAAACATTGCCTTAATGACATTTGTATGGCATAATATTCTATAGACACCGCACTGAGCCTATGGGATTGTCCACACCTCATGGGAATAGACAGAGCTTTCAGAAATTAGGAAACATGTTCACTGGGCCTGGCGCTGAGGAGGGGCACGCAAACATCAATAGAGGCCCATTCTCCCCCAGCATTTCTCATTTTCTCATCTGCCTCTCAGGGTTGGGGGAATAGATTTAAAGTGAGAAATCTGGAGTGGTGCCTCAAAGAAAAATCAGACCTTAATGAGGGTGAGGGGCTCCTGGTTCAAAGAGGAAGCCTCAGTAGAATTAAGAGCCCAAATCCCCTTCACCAGCCCTTTTACTGCAGTGAGTTTCTATCATCACCTATTGTTACACCACTAGATCCTTTCCACCCTGACCTTTGATACTTCTCTCAATGATTTGACCGCCTGCTCTGGCTTTTCTTCTTTGGCTAGCCTTCTCAAAGAGGCATGGTCTCACATTTCATTTAGAACTCATTTTCCTAAATAGTGCCACATATTTCTATCTGCATTTAAAAAATCACCAATCCATCATCTCCTTCCCACACGGTTTCCTTCCTTTCTTCCTCATACTTCCATAGGGTTTCAACAAAAGACATTAATCATTTGGAGGGTGTCCAGGATTGTGTTTTGCACTATTTAGGGTCACTCTCTGGACATTTCCTCCTTTCACTCCTACCCCTAGCATACATTACTGTGGTTTTCTCTCTAGGTCAGGACTCAGCCAACTATGCACACTAAATGCGGCCCACCACCGCTTTTTATACATGAAGTTTTATTAGGACACAGCCAAGCTCATTTGTTTATGCTTTGTATTTGGCTGCTTTCATGCAGTGACCGAGTGCTTGCAGAGAGAGATGGTATGGCCCTTAGAAAAAGACTGTGGACCTCTTTTTTAGAAAAAAGGCTTTTTTAGTGTTTATTTCCTTTCTTCTCCTGCCTGTTCTTTTTAGTTACACAAAGATCCTAAGGTTAGGAAAATCAACCAGAAATAATGCCAAACTAGAGGTGCCAATTGATGTCATTTAACTTTACAGAGGATGGCCTCCATTTTAAGATTATTAAGAATCCCTACTGTTTCTCTAATATAACAACATATTGTTTCTACCTTTACCACATCCTAAAATTAAAAGCTGTTTATTTATTTACTAAACCCAGCTCAACTACCCTTACTTCCATGAGGCCTTTCTGATTGCTTCTAATTGTTTAGACCATTCCCTCTCTTCTGAGACAAAACTTCCCTCCCTCTCACTGGCTAACTTGTCTCTGCTTGCTTTCTCCTGCCCTCTTCTTCCCTTAACTTTCCTTCCTCTTGTGATTTATGGCTTAGCAATATTTTTTTTATTGCTTGAGAATGCCTTGTAGGTTTCCTTTTACTCTAAGCAGCGTTTTTCAATGAGGCACACATAGTACATCACCTAAGATGGATTCTGGAAAATAAAAATGTCTCCATCTCCTTCCATGAGTGAATACCCTGTTCTAGTTTTCCTAGTCTCCATGAGAATTTCTATTTTTATCATTGGGTCTGAAACAGCATCTCTAATAGATGCAAGATAAAATCTTGAAGAGACAGTATAGAATGGGGAAGTACACGGTATGTTATTTGAAACAGTTCACAACATTTAAAAATTGTAAGCATTCAATTAGTATTGCATTCTCAGCCTTTCTAGCAAAATCAGGAAACCTGATACTGCAGGGATCTTCACATGGCTTCCATCAGCCTGAGCTCTCCAGCAAATGTTCCCTTTAAGAGTCATGTACTTCCTGATTTTCAGTTCGCCAAAGTTTCTAATGCTCCTGTTACCCTATGGTGGGCCAGCTTCATCATTTGTGTTGCCCACTCATTCCCCTTAGGCATTTAATTTGTGCTTCCTGCTCTAAACCAAATAGCAAAGGGACATGCAAATTTGACTGGAGAGCTATACTCCAGAGCTGGTTATCATTCATTGCTTCATGTAACTGGAAGTAGAGGTAGTACAATGGGAAGAAATGGCAGATTCACGGAATAATATCCCAGAAATCTTAGAGGCAGTACTAGAAACAGGCTGAAAGAGAGAAATACAAATGGAGCTTTGACAATCTGTGTAGATGGCCAAGACCAACCTAGGCTCTAGGTTTGATCATAGCACTTTGGAATATACGGTAATGTGGGTGTTATGGGCTGAACTGTGTTCTCCCAAAATTCATGTGCTGAAGCCCTAACCTTCAGTATCTCAGAATGTGACCATATTCAGAGATAGGCCCTTTAAAAGGGTGATAAAGTTAAAATGAGGCAATTAGAATGGCCCCAATCAATCTGACTGATGTCTTATATAAAGAGGAAATTTGGACACACAAAGAAACACTAGGGGCATGCGGGTACAGAGGGATGACCATGTGAACAGGCAACAAGATGGAAGCCATGGAGAGAGGCCTCAGAAGAAACCAAATATGCTGACATCTTGATCTTGAACTTCCAGCATCCAGAACTGTGAGAAAATAAATTTCTGTTGTTTAAGCCACCCAGTCTGTGGCATTTTGTTAGTGACACCCTAGCAAACTAATATAGTGGAGCCCCTACAATAGTCCCCTTCTTAGCCTTTTATGAGATTTTTCTCTCACCCTCTTCTAACAGAAAAGTGCCATGTTCACTTGTCATCTCCCACTCTCACGCAAGCCAGTCACACAGCCAGTGATACATTCCCCACTCCTCACCAAACCAACCTATTTTCATCTTTTTACAAGGTGGTGATTGCCAAGATGCCACAGTTTACCTAATACGATACATCTTTGAGAGGCAAAGAATAGAGACTGAGGGACTATAACAAGCATGTATTTATTTTTCCTCATTCGACCTAGAAATACAGAGTAAAACAGTCAATCACTTCTCATTGCCACTTCTGAGTTACCTTTTCTCTTGCTGTTCCTATAATACCACATATTTTCCCTACCTCAGTAACACTCTGCTGTCTGGAAGACCCTGATTGCTGATGATCCCTTTCTTGGCAATCATAAATATCTCTCTTTATTTATTCCTGACTCAAGAAAACTGGCCTGGAAATTTTCTCTCAAGATTCACCCTTTCTTCTGCCCACATGTGAAGGTTACTATGGCTTGTTGAAAAATGGTCCCTTATAGCAGGCGTAAGAGGGTTTTCTGGATGAATTTGCATAGTATGAACACTGCACAGTGGGGACAATCAACTTGGCTTTTCAACTTAATGAAATCAGAACACAATCTTAATAACCACATACTTTTTTTGCCCTGTTGCAGAATACATCACATACTTCTTTGCATTGTTGGGCAATAACACAACAAGAGTGCAAGCTCCCTGGAAACAGTGATAAGTTTTCCTGTATGTGTATCCCAGTGTTGCTGGAACTTGACATTTCATTGGACAATCATCTGTGGCAGTCATGTGCTGTGCCCTAGTTAAAAGGAAATTCCTCTTAGAATACCTCATCTAACCTTTGGAGAGATTAACACTATCCAACAAGATAGTTAATTACAGACAGTTCCTTGAAAGGAGATGTCTAACGGGGTTTGGACTTTATAGAAAGAAGCCCCTTTTAGAAGGGGGAGTATCCAAGTGGGTGCCAGAAGGGAGGGATCTGACTAGTTATCTGGGGGATAGCAGAAGACAGGCAATCAGATTTAAGATGGAGAAAGCCACTGATAAGAAAAATGGAGGGAAATCAGAAATATTACTATCCTGCTGAAGGAGGTACTGCAAGGGATCTTCACATGGCTAATTGCTCTTTTTCCTGACCAGAGTCAGTACTATCATCTGCAGTTTTCTTGTTTAAAATAAATATAATCTATAAACATCTAAGCTTTACAAAACTTACAAAAAGTTATATTATTCACTCTTTTTTGAATAAATATTTGTTTCTGAAAGGATTTGCAGTGAGTCTCCTTTCAAAAATACACTCATCTATTACAATTTCAGAAGTGTCTCCATGTGATTACAAGTTTTTTCTAAAACCACAAATATGACATCAAGCCCAAAATGCATTAAATATCATGAAACTTGGAAATATGTATATATTTTACATATTTTAACATACACACACAAAATCTAAACAAGTGCACACATACACCTACACTTACACACATGCATAAATTTATGCCAACCACTTCCCTTTAGGTTTTAATTAAAATGCCGACTCCAGAGATTAATGATTTCTGTGGATGGAGCTAGAGAGTATAATGCTAAGCAAAATAAGTCAGTCAAAGGAAGACAAATATCATATGATTTCACTCATGTGTGGAATTTAAG
Organism: Ailuropoda melanoleuca; assembly: GCF_002007445.2. NCBI lineage: Eukaryota > Metazoa > Chordata > Mammalia > Carnivora > Ursidae > Ailuropoda > Ailuropoda melanoleuca. The sequence goes on along the minus strand of NC_048221.1, from coordinate 74,968,495 downwards.
AAACAAACAAATGAGCAAAGGGGAAAAAGAGAGAGAGGCAAACCAAGAAACAGGTTTTTAACCATAGAGAACTGATAGTTATCAGAGGGGAGGTGGATGGGGGATGGGTGAAATAGGTGATGGGGGATTGAGGAGGGCACTTGCTGTGATGAGCTTGAGTGTTGTATGGAAGTATCGAATGACTAAATTGCACACCTGAAACTAATATTACACTGTATGTTAACTAAATGGAATTTTAATAAAAACTTAAAAAAGATTAATGATTTCCATCAGTAGGTACTTAAACAAGCAGATAAAAGGGACAGTGGCATTTTGACAGCTGACAGTGTGACCAGAATGCACTGCCCAGGTTTTACTAGAATAAATCACTTTCATGCTAGTTTTCACCTTTGACTCCACTTCTCCACTTGCTCCCAAATAGGTCTGGGGAGGATTGTTTGCTTAGTCAGTGAGTTCAGATACAAGGAACAGAGACCCATCCTCTCCAAAATCTTCCTTGAAATCCTAAATAAAGCACCAAGAACTGGGCCACCTGGGTCCCTCAGTTGGTTGGGCATCCGACTTCTGCTGTCCGGCTCAAGTCGTGATCACATGGGTCATGGGATCCACGTCAGGCTCGCCACTCAGTAGGGAGTCTGCTTGAGAGTCTCTCCCTTTGCCCCCCCCCAAATAAGTGAATAAATAAATCTATAAAAAGATAAAAGCACTAAAAACCAAAGAGCCTCATTAATAATTAAACATTTAATGAACTAACTCAAAGTTTCAGTTTTCCTTTCTAGATCTCATCCTTAATGTGTGGGAAGCCAAGCCAAGAGAGTATGTTAAACCAATGAGAATAGACTGCATCTGGGAAAAAGACAAAGGGGATGCATTCTTTGAAAAGCACATTTCATTTTCAGATTTTAATTCTCCTTCCACTGCTAGCATTGTGACACAGAGTTGACTACTGCTGCTGGCCGGACCTTCCCTCACATCTCTGATCCTCTCTCTCAGGGAAGATTTACCCTCTGATAAAGCCAGCCACAATCTGGAACCTTCATTTCCCGAACAGGGCCTCGTAGCCACACTAAATTCATCTGGGTGAAAGAAAGTTAAGTGATTTGCAGCATTTTGTAGATTATGTCCTCCAAAATGTATAACCCAGACTAAGGGGATTTATTTGGATGAAATGAGAAATGACCTTAAACTCCAAACTTGCCAAGTTTACAAACGTTTATCCATTATTTTTTGTCAATCTTTCCTCTCACTTGGTGGGTGACTCTACCTCTACTTTCTCATCTGTGGTGAAGCAAATATATCAGCAGTTCCAGAAGAAATTGATTAGAGTTTTTTCTCACCATTTTGCTGATTAGGAAGCACAGATTGTGCACATGAATTTTAGATAAGCATCCAAACTTTATTGGCACCAACTATCAATATCTGAATTTAACCCATACTAATTATAATGAATCTCACATTTTGTACATTCAATATCAAGAAACATAATAGCGTGCACATTTATTTCATGGAAATATCCTCATTCACCTTTCCCATATGCATGTAGCCTAATGTTATCCTTTCTTACCAACTATTCACAGATAAATCTTCTTGCTCCCTTCCATGTATAGTACACATAATAAGATTTTGTCATCTTCTGAGACAAGTAAACTTTTCTGACCCTTACCATTAAAAAAAAAAACTAAACAGATAATAGACTTGTAAGCAAGCCTCATAATCCTCCAATGAATATACGCCAACCCTAAGCAAACATCTGGCACCAGCCTCCTCTCATTTATACTTTTTATAATCACGAGTTAGGTAACAGAGGAATTTTTGTGTAAATACTCAAACTCAATAGGAACTACAACTATTGTGGACTATTGTTTTAATACTTCCACCTAAGATTTACTTTCAACAAATGTGAAGTGTTATTATCAGCATCACCATTATCTTTTGGTATAAATGACCCAAGATGTCCTGTATTGCATCCACTTCTAAAAATAAAGAAATAAATCATATTATAATTATTATGCTGACTTCTTAAAATAGTCTTGACGCTCCTCCTAAATTATTTTAAATCAACCTGAAAACAATACTTTAAGATAGTGGATATTGATAATATTATATAAGGTATTACAATTCTTATGGCATAAGTACATTTCAATAAATATATATGACCTAGGAGCACACGATGATATGAAATCAAGCTGTGTACAAAGCAACAAATGTGCAAATAAAAAACATGAAGAGCTGATCCTTGAGATCTACTTGCTTTCTGAGATTTCTCAGTATTGGTTCCTATTTCAAGAGTCTCTGCTGTGTAGTTCCATTTTTCTGTTTTGTAAGTACAAGAGTCACTGTGACATGTCAAAATATCAGGCAGAGTATCAACTCATCATCTGGGAAAAAAATCACTAATACATGTGATTTTGATATGAAGAACTGAATGCTGAGGTCGCATTATTTACTTTAATGTGATATTGTGCTGTTCAACATGTGATGATGCTTACAGGTGGCTTCCATCTGTCTGTCCAAAGACTGATTCATTGTATTCATTCAGGTTATCTACCCCCATGACACTCATTCCTCCAAGGGACCAAGTTGGACCGCTCCAAGCCTTAGAAGAGGTAAGGCAGTGTGAAGAAGAATGCTACTTGACAGGGCTACAACATTAGAAAATGTTTTTATTGTTGTAATTTTCCCTTATATTTCTCCCACTATTCTGACACTAAGAATCAGCTTGGCATTGAGCAGATTTCCAATTACTTTTTAAAAAGAGATTAGCTTGAGGCAATGATTTCTGCACTTATCTGTTCATTGGGGGATCACCTGTGGAGATTTTAAAAAATACAGATTCCCAACCTCAGAGATTCTGGTACAGTAGGACACAAGTGGTCAAGTGTTTATTCCTCCCTTCTTACTTTGACACCTTGGTAATCTGTAAAGCTTTCAAGATCCAAAGAAAGGAATCCCTGATTGTAGACACTTAGAGTTCGACAGTTGTGTGGTAGAAAATTGTTTTGTATCATTTATCACTATGTATTCAGTCTTACGCTTCATCCATGATCTGGTCAATGATATCTGAATATTTAGGATTTTTATGGACCCCTTCTCTAGTGTGTGTGTGTGTGTGTGTGTGTGTGTGTGTGTGAATCTTCTCTGTTGAGCTTCTTATATGAGGAAGGTGTATACACAGATCCTAAGGGCAGCAGCTCTCATTTAAGACTTCCTGTGTTCAAATACTGATTTTGCCACTTGCCATGTCTTTAAGCCTCAGTTAAAATGGGTAACAGCAGTATTTACCCCCAAAGGATCATTGAAAAGAGTCATTGATGTAATGGATTGCCACAGTATCTGATATATAAGAAGCACTCCACAAATGTAATTATAGCGATTTATAGCCCTCCATAAATGTAATTATAGCAATTGTATTTTAAAGACTTATTGGAATCTTAAACTTCTGATTTTCTTTTTTGAAAATCTTCACCACCTCTGATTATTGAAATGTAGAAAGATCTTTCCCAAGTACCCTAACTTCTTTGAGTGCAGTGTCCACTTTCTATTTCTTACATGGAAATCTTTAAAAAGACAAAATAACACTCTCCCTAGATGTCATTAGAACATTCCCATCTTCTCTACCTTCTAGTAACTTTTGTATGTACTAAGTGAGAATCCCATCCCTGATGACTTCTGGTATTAGGCTCGGCCAACTGCTCTAATGAACTGTCCTTTCCTCCCAGGCTCTGGTTTCTCTTGGCTTTAATACCTGTTAGTGGAGCCACATCAACTTTTCTGATGACATCACTCTACTTCCTACTTCCTTCATACTAACAAATTATCACTGATTATGACATCTGCAAGACAATTGTGAATGATCTCCCAAAACTATCAAATATTTTAGTAAATAATTCACATTTTGTCACCTTCTAGCTTCTGCTGAAACAAAACTTTCCAAGCTCTACCAGTACTACTCAAAGTACGGTGTACAGACTGTCCCAGTCCACAAACTGTTAGTGATCCATGAGCAGATAGGAAGCTGGTACCAGAATATAAATCAACTGTCACTAGGCATATAGTTTAGTTGACTTCGTTGTTGTTGTTAGAAAACCTCTCTAATTACTCAGCTATCAGAAAGAACGAGTTCTCAACATTTGCTGCAACATGGACGGCACTGGAGGAGATAATGCTAAGTGAAATAAGTCAAGCAGAGAAAGACAATTATCATATGATTTCTCTCATCTATGGAACATAAGAACTAGGAGGATCGGTAGGGGAAGAAAGGGATAAAGAAAAGGGGGGTAATCAGAAGGGGGAATGAAACATGAGAGACTATGGACTATGAGAAACAAACTGAAGACTTCAGAGGGGAGGGGGTGGGGGAATGGGATAGACTGGTGATGGGTAGTAAGGAGGGCACGTATTGCATGGTGCGCTGGGTGTTATACGCCTAATGAAGCATCGAGCTTTACATCGGAAACCAGGGATGTACTGTATGGTGACTAACATAATATAATAAAAAACATTAAAATAAAAAAATAACTTAAAAAATTTAAAAAAAAAAGAAAAGAAAACCTCTCTTGATGAAGGAAGCACTATATTGATTCACATTTTGGCCATCTGGTAACAACCAATTCACAGACCAGTTCCTCTGTGTAGCACCAAGTTAGAACGTGTGCTAGATCTTAGAAATGCAACACAGGAAACGACAGAAAAGGTCTGTTCTCTAATATGGTTCATGTGCTACCTGAGCTTGGAGTTGAGAGGGGAACACTAAACAAGTTAACACATTAATACATTTCAAAAGTCATAATTGCTAAGAAGAAAGTAGAATTAATGGGATTGAGAAAATCTAGAAGGCGGCTGATATAACATTTGGGCTGATGATTGGGTGATATCAAGGAGCCAGCCATGCAAAGATAGGGAGAAGGAAGAACACTCCAGTTGGAAGAAAAAGCTAATACAGAGGTTTAAAGGGGCAAGAACTTGGTATGGCCCAAAACATAGAAGAACATCAGTGACTGAATCTAAATAAACAAGGAAGAAAGCAATAGGAAGTAATATCTGAACAGTAGATAGCAACTAAATCACATGAGTCTTTGAAAGTTGTGAGGTAATTTACATTTTCATCTTGTTATGATGAGAAACCACTGAAAGTCTTAAGCAGAGGAGGCCATGATGTGACTTACAGTTTCTGAAGGTAAGTTTTGTCTTCTGCTTAAGAATAGCTCACACCCCAGTTACTATGCCATTGGTCTTATTCTTTCTGCTGATTTGATTCACCCTGCCATCCCTCTTCTTCTTGTGTCTTTCATACGCTTCAAAACAAAGCTTGAGGCCGTCTTTTCTCACTGGTGTTTCCTAATCACTCTAGACACCCTCCCTTTTATTTTGACTTCTGTAATACTTAACAATTTAAAACTTGCACGCTTACATTTAAAAAGAATGTTTACGCTAGTCTTCAGGTCAGGCTAATAACATTTGTTTGCTTACCTAAAACACCTACTTGAGTGTTTCATTCAGTAAGTGAGAAATGAATTCCTGGTCATTGTCCCTCTCTTTGCTTTTGACACCACTACCTGAGCAAACCACTAGTATTCGAGCGGAAATAGGAAGTGTAGAATAGTAGAATATAAGTGTTTCGGAGAGGGTTATGAGTATTCCGGATGGGAGAGTAAATGAGCAAAGATGAGACCATTTAAAATGTACAGAAAAAAATGAAGAGTGCAATTCTTAGCACTTTACCACTCACTCACTTGCTCATGGACAGGTTAGATTCATTGGGGTTTTGACACTTGTATTTCCCATAGTATGAGCCATGTGGTTTTCAAACCTGCTGTTTTTACACTTTCCCCCAAACCACTGCAATCTTCCCATCGTTCTTTCTTATATAAAAGTAACAAGAGTGCAATTATGACATACTTCAGCCCCTTCTCTGATCCAAGTATCTTAATTTTTTATTCTGGATCATACTGTTCTAATTTTCTCCTTATCTGATCACTTGAATTTGTAGCACAAAATACATTTGGGGCCACTGTATTTTGAATGCCTTCTCACATTTATTATCTAAGATTCTCTTTGCATTTCTAATGCCTTCCTTTATCTGTTCTACCATGTTCTTGTAATCTACCTACTGCTCAGTTCTTAATTAAAAAAAGTTACTCTTGTGAGGTTGAATGGCTGCTTTTGAAACCCAATCAGTAAGATTCTTTTCAGATTTCAGTACTTATCCTGATGAGTGCTTACTTAGTAGATGATTCAAGAATTGATGAGGTTAAAGATCTGCTTTAGTTTCAGGGAAAACTGCTTGGGAGGGGAAAAAAGAGAAGATATTGACGTTGATACAGTCTTGTGAGTTTTTCTCCTTCATTTATTTTCATTAAAAGAGATAATTGCATGAAAACAAGATTGTTTTTTTCCTTGAGGGCACACCTGCTCTTTCTGTGACACATGACTTAAAGAGTTTCTTCTTGTCTGTGACATCTGTTATTTCCAGAAGAGTCTGGATAATGTTTTGTACAATTAAAAAAAAAAAAGCAAGATAGATTAACATTCTTCTAAGCTAAAAGGAATAACAATCCTAAAACCTTAGTTTTAAGTTGTTTTGATGGTCAAAAATATTGCATTCATTTACAGAAAGGATACTTTTTAGGAAAATGGCTACTAAATGGAGTGAAATTAGTTACTGCTACCATCAATGTAAATATAAAAATGGTATGATTAGGATTCAGGTAGTTCAGAGAGCAGATTGGCTAAAATGATGAGAATTTTAGTCTTTATAAATACTTGAAGCTACCTGATTTTTCTTATGTCATTTTTCTCCAATATAATGGATGGGATATTAAAATACTCCGGTTGATGGGGTACCTGGTTGGCTCAGTCAAGTGTCTGCCAGAGTCCTAGGATCAAGCCCTGCATGGGACTCCCCGCTCAGCAGAGAGCCTGCTTCTCCCTCTTCCTCTGCCTCTCTCCCCCTATTCATGTTCTCACTTGCTCTGCTCTCTCAAATACATAAATAAATAAATCTTTTAAAATATTCCAGTTAATATTTGTTATAAAATGAGAACTAAAAATCTCTTCCTCCAGTTTTCAACTTCATTTTTAAGTGAAGACAACTATGTTGCTTAAATGAAAGGAAAAAGTAATCTGGTTTGCAAAACAGCAATATCCACATTGTCACTAAACAATTATTCTAGTTTTGTGGGGGTCAAAATTGTTTTTAGATTTCTTCTGGCCCAGACAGAGGACTCTATTTCTATCTTTTTCTTGATCAACTTTTTCTCTTATTTCTTTAAGCAAAATAGAAAAAAAAATTCTGTAGTCTCAATCATTTATTTCTATGATTTGAGGGTGTTATTCACCATTTCTATTACTTACTAACTTTTACACATAACTGTAGATTCAAAAGTAGGCTGTATAAGATAATAAGGAGAAAAAGGAAACCCAAATCCCTTATTCTTATACATGGTGGATAACCTAGGGTCTATAATTACCTACCTATGATTTATCTGATCCACTGTGCCTCAGTTGGGGACATCAAATTTCATTACCAATTTTTGAATCATGGCCTCAGTCTCCTTTAGAGGCATCTGAAATTTTGGCAGTTTGCTCATCTCAGGGATCACCAACATCAACATTATTTACTCCAAAAATATCTGATGCTGTACCTGGCACTATATACATATCCATGCATGGATGCCATTTAATTATGTATGCTTCACACAAATCATCTCAATCAATTCTTTGTTTGGTAGTGATTATGAAGAAGGTGACTATTTGGACTAGGTCATTAGTTCAAAGTAACATTTCATACAAATCTATATCAAAAGATCCATGGTGTATATTTTTCCCAAATTACATAAATGATTTGATGCACTTTTGACAGTCCTTTAATATTTTGTACTGTTTAAAATGAATTTTACTTCCTATGGGAAATATGGGGTTATATGAATTCCTGCTTTTCCCTACTAAAGCTTGTCTTATGATAGGTATGATGTAATTGAAGGTGGGAGAAAGGACTTCTTTGCCCCAAGAGCTCTCTTAATATCTCAAATTTCAGTTTTAGAGATTAATTTCTTTTGGTCTTGAAGGCCTTTGTGCGACAAGAGTTCTCTATTAAAATGCAAATGCCCCTGGGAGTGGAAACATCTTAAACCAGTAATGAACAACCTGAGGCTCCATGTAGCTCTAAGCTATGGGCAAGATCTAATTCTGCATTAAAAAGATTAAAAATGCATTCTTGTTGCTATTTTCAAATACACCCACATATTAACATTTTAGTGGATAGAAAGAGGTATCATTTTTTCATTTACATTTTTCTAATCAGTAAAGTAAATAAAAGAAATTGTCAGGATATACATTTTAAGATTAGCTCAAGGTGAAGACTGGGTCAAAAAAAAAGTTACCTACATAGTTACATCTGATTTTAAAAGTATGAATTTGAGGTAAAGACATAAAAATTCCATAGGAGAAGTTATCAAGATTTTGTTTCACCACAAATGGGCTATAGATACAAAAAAAGAAAGATCAATTTAACAATTAGTTCATTATGAATGGTTGATATTCAGAATAACCATATGCTTTTTGAAAATATGCCTGATTTGACAGGCATCTTGTTCAAATTTGAATTTGAGTTTTTATATATGCTAAGCAATTAGAACTATATTCAGTAAATTCAGTTCAACTTAAAAAAATGGGTTCATAACAGATGAAAAAAAATCTAAGCTATTGTAAAAGTGCTGAAACACAAAAAGCAGATGGATTGGGCCTGATAGAACTCTGTAAACCACAGCATAAAGTGTGAGCAGGTGAAAGTCATCCTGTAGATAAAAACAGAAATACCAAGCTAAAAGTAAACACATACAACAAAACAAAATAAAACAAAATGGGTTCCTGGAGCAACCCATCAGAGCTCTTTATGAAAGACCTGTAAAGTAATTGTGCTAGTTGGTCTCTATGCAAATACATACACACACACACTGAGCAGCAGGGCTGCAGAAGTTTTTTACCCTGGGCTAAAATCCAAAAAGTGGAGAAACTATGCTGACCACCTGGGGTGGGCTCAGACTTGATCTGAGGGCCTATTGCAAGTTCCTATGAGAGAGAGAAGACAGAAAAAAGAGGTAGCGGAGGACAGCTCTACTGAGGATAGAAACATAATAAAGTTCTGCGCTACCAGAGTAAATCTCTTCTTACTTGGCAATGGGGAGATGGAAGCTGAGGAAACTCCATGACTGTGCTCCTAAAAAGTAACTTGTAACTACTCTTTTTCTAAGTAGTTGAAACAAGAGGACTATCCATCTAGAACCTAATTTGGCCCTCCCATTCAGGATAGAAGACTGCGGTGGTGCCTGGGTGGCTCAGTCGTTAAGCGTCTGCCTTCGGCTCAGGGCATGATCCCAGGGTCCTGGGATTGAGCCCCACGTCGGGCTCCCTGCTCTGCTGGGAGCCTGCTTCTTCCTCTCCCACTCCCCCTGCTTGTGTTCCCTCTCTTGCTGGCTGTCTCTCTGTCAAATAAATAAATAAAATCTTTAAAAAAAAAAAAAAGGATAGAAGATTGTGAAAGAAAAGAATGGAGAACTGCAGGGAAATCCCATGGTGCCTGACTCCATTAAGCCAGTTAATGCATGAACATGAACAGACCACCAAAGACCACCACTCGTTTGAGCAAAACACCATGAAAAAATAAGAACAGAGTGAGCACACAGAAAGAATGGTCCTGGAGGAAACAGACATAACTGAGATGTTAGAGGAAGAGCTAGAGACAATTCTATGAAGCCTCAATGAGATTAAAGAAGGTAATATATACATAATGTAAACTCAGCATTCTTTGATAACAGAAAACACAGAAGAAGTCTCTGGACAGAAAAATAAAACTACATCTTTATAACTGAACCAACTCATTAGAATGATCACTGTTGAAGACAAAATGTGTAATCTAAAAGCAAATGTGGAGTCAAACACAGAAGATATGAAACATAAGAAAGAAAAATTCAGAAACTAGAAGCATGTATTCAAGATTTATATAGTGTGTCTAACAGGAGTTCCAGATAAAGAGAATAGAGGCAATGATGATAAAGAAACTATGAAAGCAAAAATAGACCAAATTATTTTCAAAATGAAGTCAGGGAGGCAATTTCAGTTTTAAAAGGGTCATTAGACGTTGAGCAAGATAAAGAAGAGTGTACATGTGTATTTGAACACACACACAGACACACACACACACACACACACCTGCAACAAATCCTTAAAATCGTAAGCAAAGACTTTGTGGAAGTAGTGAGTTTCAGGCAGACTTGAAGAATGGCTACGATACAGAGTTAGGTAAAATAGAAAGAGAGAAGTGACTGAAGATGCAGGTGGGGTGGTGCAGAGAAAATCGGAAGGAGAACTTAGATGGTAATATTCTTCCATTGCCAAATTTTACATTTAAAAAATTAAAGAAATGAGAACTTATGCAAGTCAGTTAAATGTTCCAAATGTTTATAATAACTGGTCCTTGCTTACTGGAATTGGGAAAGAAATGAGTTCATTTTTTTTCTGACCTTATCTCATACTCAGCACACTTCTATTTTCAGATGGACACGGCCAGTTTTGAAAAATACATAAAAGGCCGCTTTGGGGATTGGAGTCCTAATGTTGGCCGGGTATATTCATCTTGTTTTGAATCATAGTATAATGAATAATTCTGGTGGTAATGACTGAACCTCCGTATTTATAGAAAACTGACATTTCTTAAACATGAAATTGTTCCTGTTTCTATGTAAATGAAGCTCTGCATTTAGGTGCAGTGGCTTCTGTTCATTTTACTTGCTCTGTCTTATTTAAATCAAAAGATTGTATCACCAATTTTCACCCTGTGCCACCCCCACCCCCCAAACTGCCATGCATTCTCTGTAGGGTCTTTGCTCCTGCTCCAAGAATATTTTCCTTCCCTTATGTCTCTCACCCAACATGCTTATTTTGTACTTACTGGATTACAAAATTATAAATATCTTATAATCAAGTAAAGTTGGTATATCAAACTAAAATAAAGTGGGATATATGTGTGTATTTTATCTTCCTCCTCTCCTACTCAGACACAACACATGCATTTGGAACATTTCCCTTCTTGACATGGGTCTTGCCAGTGTTTTCTTTTTCTGGCAAGACACAAAATCTGACAGGGAAGAGGCCACCTCTCCTTTTAGGATAATTTCTGTCTGAATCAGCTTAGGCTAAACATAACAAAGTACCATACTCTGGGTGGCTTAAACAACAGAAGTTTATTTTCTCACGGTTCTGGAGGCTGGAAAGTCCAAGGATCATGGTGTGTGCAGGTTCAGTTTCTGGTGAGAGCTCTCTTCCTGGTTTATAGGCCAAGGAAGAGAGCTCTTACCATATGCACATGACTGCATTCACATGGCTTTCCCTTGGTGCATGCACATGGAGAGAGCTTTCTCTCTCTTCCTCTTCTTCTCATAAGGCTATCAATCCTACCAGGTTAGGACCCCCACCCTTGTGGTCTCATTTACCCTCAATTAACTTTTAAATGCTCTGTCTCTAAATACAGTCACAGTGGTGGTTAGGGCTTCAACAGATAGATACATTGGGGGGGGTAACAATTCAGTCCATAGCAATTTCTAGCTGTGGAACATAGCATGATGCCTCACAAATACAGAGATTTTTTTCAAATAATTATTTTGAGCATTTTTATTTTATACAGGTGTATTGAAAAACCAGATGTATGTGGAAGGGAGGGAGCAAGTCAATCCAAATCCCTTCCTTTCTCTGAAGATTCTAAAAACTTCCCTCTGAATTTTTTTTATTTTTTATTTTTTATTTTTTTTTTTTTAAAGATTTTATTTATTTATTTGACAGAGAGAGAGAGACAGCCAGTGAGAGAGGGAACACAAGCAGGAGGAGTGGGAGAGGAAGAAGCAGGCTCCCATCAGAGAAGCCTGATGTGGGGCTCGATCCCAGAACACTGGGATCACGCCCTGAGCCGAAGGCAGACGCTTAACCGCTGTGCCACCCAGGTGCCCCTGATTTTTTATTTTTAACCTTTCTTAGTGTTTTGACTATGTCCTCCCTTTTGTGACTCTAGCTCCTGGAGCACATAGTACCTGTATTCCTTCATTTGAAAAGTTAATCATGCACTGTCTTATGACTACTGTACTATACAGTAAACTACTTTTTAATCTTTTATTCTGATTATTTTTTTTCATGTGTTTCTCACTTTTCAATAGTGTTCTAAGCCACATACAGTCAACATGGAATCCTGTATTGTCAAAGCTTCCTTTCTAGTTTCCAGGCATAGTAATGCCCAGCATGAAGGTGTTTACCATTTTCTTTCTTCCTTCCTTTCTTTCTGCTTGTTTTAATCTACATATACTTAATTAATGGTTACATACCTAATGAAGAGAAAATTAAATGAAAAGGTTTAAGATAGAAAGATGGTGGCTATTATTTTTAAGATACTTGTTATTTTTAAAAGACTAGTGAGAAGGATGTAATTCATTCTTATAATCTTCTCCTGTAACTTTTCCCAAAGTAGTGTTTTATGGAATATTTTTTGCATTGGTAGGGTTTCCTGAAGCTGATGCTTAGGATGTAGTTTGGAGTTCAAGGTCTATGTTAAGCTCGTTCTCTGTGAAAGGAAGTGGAAGCAAGGGAATGGGCAAAGGAAGGTGAAGTGTGAGTCACATTCAGCAAAGTCTCATTCTGCCCCTGGAGGAGATCTAAGTTAATGCACCCCATCAGAGTTTTCCTGCATGTATCTGAATCAGCCAAAACTTTATGTTTCTATTACTCATTGCATATAAGCTGTCATGGGAAGGATAAGCCTTTGGGAGAAGTAACATTCTGTGGTTGACTCAAACCCTGAAGGAGTTAACGGCAGCACATTCCTGTGTCTCAGTCTATCCCTTTGTGCTGCTCAGATCCACTCTATATTTGTTCTGGAAGTAGCACCTCTAGTATTCCAGTGGGCCTCTTTAGTCAGGCCAACTACAGTCCCTGCCACTGTATGTACTCTCAAGGCTTCACCTTATACTCATTTTTCCCTCCTCTACTATCTACTCTAAATTCCCCTCAGATGCCGTGGCTGCTGAGCTTCAGAGGTCATTCCAATTCTCTATTAGGACAGCAACTTCTGGATGGTGTAGCATGGGATCCTACCAGTGAATCCCATGCTTATGGGTCCAATCCCACATTTACTTTGCTGAAAGAGGACTCCTATGGTCTGTCAGTGTTACACAGGACCCCACGTGGATGAATCAAACACTCTAAGCCACTGGCAAAGTAGTGCTGGCTTGTGCCACAGTCAGAAAAGCGAACTGATAACTGATTCCAGACCTCATCCCCAAATTCCAAGCTCCTGGCCAGCTAGCCAGGCTTTTTACCACTGCCAAAGAGTTTATATATAACTTCAAGCCACTTCTTCTTCCATGCAGTTTGAGAACCTGGTGCCCCACTCCACCCTTTGAGATGATTTTCCCTTAGCACCGTTTTTACAGCCACGCCTAACTGAGTCTGCTTTGCAGCTGCCATCTTTTTTGGCTTGCATTTATATACTAAGCTGACACATCTAAAAACCAGACTGGCTTTTGATCCAAATCTTAAGGAATTGCTCATATGACCATAGGTATGAGCTGAGGAAGGAACTCTGGAGCACCACTGGGGATGACATGGGAGTCTAGGTTACCGATTCGCTTGTGCCCCACTCATGAAAAAAGTGTATCATCCCAGACCTACCAAATGCCACCTGCATCTTATGATGGATTGCAAGGCCTGCCCCATGTTGTGACTTGGTAAAGCTGACAGAACCTAACTCATGGTAGGAAGTTCCAGATGTGTGGTCTCATTTAGTGTCTCATAACTTGTCTTTTACTTGTATTAGATATCCCAAAACACCTTTGAACACTAAACAACTAAAAATGTTACTGACGCGACAGGCCTCTGAGGCTTCATAGGGTTTATATCCTATCTTCTGAAGCTCATGTGTCTTACCAAAACCTCCAGGGTGCTAGCCACTTCTTGTTCGCCTGGTTCAACTAGCATAGTGGAATGACAGCAATCACTCATTTATTTCCCAGCCTGCGTCCTAACCTTGGAGTAACAGAGTTGCCTTGGTTGACCATTTAACCTCCTCTGGACAGCTCAACCACTGTGACTGTTAAGTCCTAGGTTTTATCTTCAACTTTGTCATCTCTCACATGTCAGAAAAGGAGGACATCTTTATAAACTACAAGAAAATCACTCTTTTAAAATTGGTTTTCAGTTTGCATAGTAACCAATCAAAATTTTTGGTGTCCTTTTTTAGGAATACCAGCAATAGTTGGTACTTTGCAACAGCTACCCTATCCCATCACCCGTAGAGATACTGTTTCTTCTGGATTTCTCCAACACCTGAAAAATCATACCAGCTATTGCATTCTTTTACATGAGTACAACATTCCAATTTACCATTGGTGAGAATTTAATCAATTCGACTGCCACAAAAAAAGCCCTCTGTGCTTCCCATACAACCAGTAATGAGGTCTCCATTACCTGTTGGGTAGTGACATATCTTACTTAAAATCTTACTTCATGGCCTGTTTTCTTGGACCACTCCCATTAACAAATTCACAAATGAGTTTCTCTAGAAATAGTTATAAGATGGAGCTTGGTGTTCCAGTTACTTATTGAGATTAATCATATGGAAGAAAGGGAGAGAAAACATAGGAAAGCAGAGGAAAAGTGAAACTGCTATTCAGGCTCAACAAAAACCTCATCCCACCCCATGGGGAGCTCTGGAACTAGTGAAAGCTATCTTACATTTGGCCAAAATGGCTAGGCCTTTATACTCCCACCTCAATAAGCCACTGGATGTGGGCTCATCTCCTTCTTGACCACTGGCAAGTATAAACGCCTGGGTAAGGCTCTCTGTGACTGAGGAAAACTCTAAAGGAACTGACGGCTAGGACAGTTCTTGAAGAAGTACCTGGATAGCATACCTCTGAGTCTACTATAATTGTTCTACAGTATGCTAATAGAAGTGCTGGAAAATATTGCTGCACTCTCAGATCGTAACTGCTCAGTTAAAGAAATTTAAACAGGTTTCTTTACTGCAGAACTTCTCAGAACCTTTATAAAGCTAATGTACATTGATGATTCCCTAGAGAGGAACAACAACAAAAAAAAAAGTTTGTGCCAGTTGGAAAAAACACTGATCCATTCCAATAAGTATTATCTTACAATGATAGAGTACCAGGTAAAGTCCTAGTCCTGGGGAAAATATATTTACAATTCAATATAACAGAATGTACCACTTTCCAACAACACTAAGAATGGTTTCAGAGTCACAGCAAGAAGCAAGGTATGGAGGGAGCTATCACTCCTAGGATGGCTTTTGAGATGTGATTTTCTACTAATAAGTAATTTCAATTGAGTGTTTTAGGCTGTCTACTTTTAAAGAGCTTAGAGTACCAGTTTACCAAACTCACCAGTCCTGTCTACCCAATGAACTGATAGTGTCTGAAGAAATGGACTGAGAGGTGAACTGTGCTATGTTTTGGGGAAGTCATCAAAAATATCTGAAAGGGAAGAGAGGAAGCAACCAATGTCTGGACTGACTATTTTAAGGTCAGCATAATTCTACAAAAATGAGATTCCCCCTGTGGTGGTGTATTTTAAGTGCTCAGAAGATCTTTTGGTTATCCTTGATCTCTGACTGTAGAAGAAGAAAAGGTCTCTTGTTCTTGTGAAAAATATTTAGGAAGGAATGTATTTTTGTTTTCTTCCACTAAGATAGTCAAATCTTTGATTTGCGATGAAAGTTGGAAACAACTGAGTTGGTCTGATTTCACTTCAGTGTTTATAGGAGCGTCTGCACACACCAGCATATAGTTTAGACTCTGAAGGCTCTTCTTAGAAGAAAATGTGAAGGCAGTTCACAGTGGGTTTTCACTAACTGTTGATAGTAAAGCATTAAACCTTACTAAAGACAGTGTCGTGTATGGGAAATAATTTGACCGTCCTGATGCAACTTGATTTCTTGATGCCTCTGACTTGACCCTGTATAATTTACATAAGGAGCTGGCTGAGTTTCAGCTTCCTCTTAAGTAAAATGGAGAGCATTTGTGAGAATTAGAGTTATTTGTGAGAATCAGAGGCATTGTATGTGTTCAAGCTAGTTTCTACCCCACAACCAGTAGGCATTCAGTAAATGGTAATAGTTATTGCTGTTGTCAATACTAACACTGAGGTTACTACTTTCCCTTATTTTTTCTGAAATTTCCATTTGATTTTAATATCAGACAATTTAAGTAGATAAGGATTACCTAACTCTATTGGCTTCATTATATATATTTAAATAATGTGAAGTGCTACAATGGCAAACACAATTTCCTTTGGCAAAGATCTATCTATTGCTTTTTGCTGAAATGACAAATAGCTATTGCATACATGACGTCAGTGAAGCTTTTAAACAAATTGCCCTCCTGTAATCACAAAGAGAACGCCATCCCTAATGCTACAAGTATTTTTTTGTAATTATTTGTAAAGGAAACAGTGTAATAGAAGTTCTTATGGTGCCTTCCATAAGTGGTAATTAAATTATATGGTGAATACATGTGCAATTGATTTAAATGCCTTAAATTCTTTTCAGCATTGTTATGAATAAATGCACATAAGCTTACAGATCCTAATGTGGTACTTTATTCCATTATCTTGAGTGGTTTGCTTTCTATGTCTGTGATGAAAGACATACAAGGGAAAATGTGTGGCTGTCAAATGCCCAGTGCAATGAGAAATCAATTATTCCAGCAAGTGTCATAAGGTTGCTAGCTTCTGGGAATATGAATATTATAGTCTCAGATGTCCCTATTTCTTCTGAAGATGGCACAGCTGCTTAGAGGAGAGGAGGAGGAAGGAGAAAGCCAGTTTGGGGGAGGTCTCAGAAGACTGATGTCCCCAGAGACATCCATATAAATAGTCTCAGGTGTGCAGATCCCACTGGTCTTGACAACGTTTTGACTTTATTAGGACATGAAAAGGGTTGTAGGTATGTTTTTCTTAATGCTATTAGGAAAACTTTGATCATCTCTTTCAAACTTTGGAAGGCTAGATATGAGAACAAGAGTACATAGTAGTTTTCCATTTTGTTTCATATTACTGTCCTTATTTGGTCAAATAAAGCACTGATGACACTTTATCATTACCCAGGTTGGTCAAAATGTTAAAGGTCTCCTTGAAAAGAAAAGTGAGGACTGCTAGTTTATATAACATGTGGTCCTGGCCCTGGCTCCTTTCTTTCACCAGCCATCCATTCTTCTAAATCCCTTGGAAGTAAAGCCTTTATAAAACACACTGAAACCTGATTCACCATTACTGTTACTAAATCATTTAAGAAATATTTATTTTATTTGACTTGCTACATGTATGCTGTGGAGGCTTCTTATGTCAAAGTCAGATATAAATGTGAGTGAGGTGAACTTACTTCCCCAGTCCATCCACCAGGAGTCAATAGTCGTAGAGTTTGAAGTCTCTAGATGTGACATTGTATCAAGGAGAAGCAAGCTCCATTTTGTCAGATTATTTCCTGAGAAATTAATGATAGTGCTACTAGAGATAATGAACACTTACATAAGACTCTGAAGTTTGGAGTCCTCTCTGCATCTTTTCAAAAGAACGAACCTCCAGCTAGTAAGTGCCTCGAATGCAGATTTTCTACCCCAATTCTAGCACTCTTCCCTAGAGCACAGGTATGGTCGATCCTGCAGTAGAATGACTCCTATGCCCAGAATGTAAATTTAAAGAGAGTGGCTCTCTTCCCTTTTCCCCTCAAGGGTGATATGCTTTAGAAACTTGATTCTAGTCCCAGCTTGAATCATCCCTCATGTCTGGTATCACCCGTGCTGCCCTGTGCTTTCCCACCAGCCACAGTGCCCTGGGCTCGTGAGCTCCCAGAGATTTCCCCTTTGTGCCTGGGTTTAATCTGTGACCCTGAGATGCCACAGCCCTGGGGCTTCTTCCACCTCTACTGTCCCATTATCACTAGAGGACAAGAACAGCAGTTACCTACTGAGCACTTCGGTGAAGACAACTGGATCACAAAGCTATTCAGGGAAAGCATCTGTCAAGCTTTGGGAGTTATGGTAGGGCAGCGGCACGGCCAACTCCACACAGGCTCATAGCCCGAGCTGCCCCGTCTGTTTCCTCCCCTGGTTCATGTCAGCTTGGTTTCCTCAAAACTAGGTTTGATAATGTGGGGGGCACAGCAGCAACATGATGACAAGACCCATGACCCCAAATTCCCTTTTCTGGTTCCCATGTATGTGGACACATATACAAATCACTTCAAAGAGCAGTCCTGGGCATTCCAAAGCTTCCTAAGATAAACATGCAAAATAAAATACTGTCCTTGGATTTTATTTTTAAGAGAACATTAACATCAGGCCAGTCTAATGTGCAGGACTTCAAAAGAGACAGGGAAGCCGAAAGACTTAAAGTGTCATTTTCACTGTTTTGCTTTGTGTTGTGTTTTTTAAGTGCCAGAGCTCAGATGTTTCTGCAAGCATGTTTTTGCCTTTTTGCACAGTCCTAAGCAGCTCAAAACTGAATTAGAGCAGATTTTTGCAAACCATCATGAAGAATGTGTATTTACCAGTTTTAAAAGCTTCCTGAAAGATTTAAGAGGGCAGGAATGTTTCAGTCACAATCCATTAACCCTATTTATCATCCATCGAAAATGTCTAAGTGTGAAACCGTTTTCAATCTCCACTAATGTGCCTAGAACTGATATAACGTATCGCACTTAATTTCCACACTGCATTATGTAGTTGCGTGTTGTATCTGTGCATCCAAAGGTGACAGATCTCACAAATTCAGGATTTCATCCCTGCACAGCCAACCAGCATGACTGACACTTGAGCTTTCCATCCTTTAACAGAGCAGAAATCAGAGTTGGTTCCTCTTCGTCCCCTGCTCGGTATACCGTAAAGCCTCCCTATCCCGGAAAATGTGAAGTGCAGCATAAAATATGTAATGAGTTTGNGAAGACTTAAAGTGTCATTTTCACTGTTTTGCTTTGTGTTGTGTTTTTAAGTGCCAGAGCTCAGATGTTTCTGCAAGCATGTTTTTGCCTTTTTGCACAGTCCTAAGCAGCTCAAAACTGAATTAGAGCAGATTTTTGCAAACCATCATGAAGAATGTGTATTTACCAGTTTTAAAAGCTTCCTGAAAGATTTAAGAGGGCAGGAATGTTTCAGTCACAATCCATTAACCCTATTTATCATCCATCGAAAATGTCTAAGTGTGAAACCGTTTTCAATCTCCACTAATGTGCCTAGAACTGATATAACGTATCGCACTTAATTTCCACACTGCATTATGTAGTTGCGTGTTGTATCTGTGCATCCAAAGGTGACAGATCTCACAAATTCAGGATTTCATCCCTGC
>NC_048221.1:74806023-74948639 GCF_002007445.2 Ailuropoda melanoleuca | reverse complement strand
CCAGGATCACACCCTGAGCCGAACACAGACACTTAACCGCTGTGCCACCCAGGCGCCCCGAAAGTTGTTACTATCTTTTACTCACTGTGCTAAATGTNTGTGTTGTATCTGTGCATCCAAAAGTGACAGATCTCACAAATTCAGGATTTCATCCCTGCACAGCCAGCCAGCATGACTGACACTTGAGCTTTCCATCCTTTAACAGAGCAGAAATCAGAGTTGGTTCCTCTTCGTCCCCTGCTCGGTATACCGTAAAGCCTCCCTATCCCGGAAAATGTGAAGTGCAGCATAAAATATGTAATGAGTTTGATTCAGAAACAGAACTTCAGCTCCCAAGGATATTTTGGTTCAGTTCTTATTTTGACTCCTCTGGCTATTTTCCCTGTTGACTTTGCACACTGTTTATTGAACATCTATTATATGTGACTGGGTGGCAACCGGTATAAAAAGTAACATTTGTTGATAGTTGTTACTTTCTTTTTTTTTTAAAAGACTTTATTTATTTGTTCGACAGATATAAGAGACAGCCAGCGAGAGAGGGAACACAGCGGGGGGAGTGGGAGAGGAAGAAGCAGGCTCATAGCGGAAGAGCCTGATGTGGGGCTCGATCCCACAACGCCAGGATCACGCCCTGAGCCGAACGCAGACACTTAACCGCTGTGCCACCCAGGCGCCCCAGAAATCATTGTCTTAATACAGCTGGTTGTCAACCATGTGGGCTAAATTGGATTATCAATGGTGAGAGACTTCTTTATATTTAGCACTAAACTAAGATCATCTGCAAATAGGAAGCACAAAAGCTAGGATTCTTCATCTCCAGGCCCTTATAAAATCTACTTAAAGAAAAGTCAGTTTTTC
This sequence comes from Ailuropoda melanoleuca, assembly GCF_002007445.2. Lineage (NCBI taxonomy): Eukaryota > Metazoa > Chordata > Mammalia > Carnivora > Ursidae > Ailuropoda > Ailuropoda melanoleuca. The sequence goes on along the minus strand of NC_048221.1, from coordinate 74,947,781 downwards.
AAACTGTGTTCACAAAAGTGCTTTGGAGATTCCAAAAATGTTCAACTTGTTTTTTGAAAATAAATTATAAAGTATATAAAAATAGGTATTAATACATATGTACATATGTATTAATATACATTGATAGGTAGATAGATAGATAGATAGATAGATAGATAGACAGACAGATAGATAGATATACCTGGAGACCACATAGTAACGTGACCCATGTTAATCTGTTTCAAATGGATTTCAAGCTATAATTTCTCCTGTCATCTCTCTATAGCAATGCACAATTGATTAGGAAGGTCATAGCTCTTTATGAAATCAGGCCTTGGCATGTCTAACCACATATATCGTACAGATATGTTCACTTCCATAGCACATACGATTTCAGCTCAGATAAATGTTATGCAAGTTTAAGGTGGACATCCTCAGGGCAGGACAAAAATCCAGGTCATGATAGTATTTTTATGGCTTTGATTCTTTAAAGTATGGCCACGTGTCAGCCTTTCATTTCCATGATAAGGAACATGAAGTATGTAGTTACTAAGTCAACTTGGAAGTGAAGAAATCCTTTTATTTCTCTTTTAAGATTTGAGACTATAATTAAACACTAAACTGGTACTGTAAAGCAAGCTGTTTTTTAAAAAAATATCATCCACATCTATTTCTTTGTATGAATTACGGTTTTTCACTGCTCTTTCAGACACTTCCACTTGTGTTTTCACTCTCTTCCTCCCTCCCTCTCTTCTAGGAATTAGGGCTCTACAGCTAATTAAAAAAAAAAAAAAAANTATAAACTACAAGAAAATCACTCTTTTAAAATTGGTTTTCAGTTTGCATAGTAACCAATCAAAATTTTTGGTGTCCTTTTTTAGGAATACCAGCAATAGTTGGTACTTTGCAACAGCTACCCTATCCCATCACCCGTAGAGATACTGTTTCTTCTGGATTTCTCCAACACCTGAAAAATCATACCAGCTATTGCATTCTTTTACATGAGTACAACATTCCAATTTACCATTGGTGAGAATTTAATCAATTCGACTGCCACAAAAAAAGCCCTCTGTGCTTCCCATACAACCAGTAATGAGGTCTCCATTACCTGTTGGGTAGTGACATATCTTACTTAAAATCTTACTTCATGGCCTGTTTTCTTGGACCACTCCCATTAACAAATTCACAAATGAGTTTCTCTAGAAATAGTTATAAGATGGAGCTTGGTGTTCCAGTTACTTATTGAGATTAATCATATGGAAGAAAGGGAGAGAAAACATAGGAAAGCAGAGGAAAAGTGAAACTGCTATTCAGGCTCAACAAAAACCTCATCCCACCCCATGGGGAGCTCTGGAACTAGTGAAAGCTATCTTACATTTGGCCAAAATGGCTAGGCCTTTATACTCCCACCTCAATAAGCCACTGGATGTGGGCTCATCTCCTTCTTGACCACTGGCAAGTATAAACGCCTGGGTAAGGCTCTCTGTGACTGAGGAAAACTCTAAAGGAACTGACGGCTAGGACAGTTCTTGAAGAAGTACCTGGATAGCATACCTCTGAGTCTACTATAATTGTTCTACAGTATGCTAATAGAAGTGCTGGAAAATATTGCTGCACTCTCAGATCGTAACTGCTCAGTTAAAGAAATTTAAACAGGTTTCTTTACTGCAGAACTTCTCAGAACCTTTATAAAGCTAATGTACATTGATGATTCCCTAGAGAGGAACAACAACAAAAAAAAAAGTTTGTGCCAGTTGGAAAAAACACTGATCCATTCCAATAAGTATTATCTTACAATGATAGAGTACCAGGTAAAGTCCTAGTCCTGGGGAAAATATATTTACAATTCAATATAACAGAATGTACCACTTTCCAACAACACTAAGAATGGTTTCAGAGTCACAGCAAGAAGCAAGGTATGGAGGGAGCTATCACTCCTAGGATGGCTTTTGAGATGTGATTTTCTACTAATAAGTAATTTCAATTGAGTGTTTTAGGCTGTCTACTTTTAAAGAGCTTAGAGTACCAGTTTACCAAACTCACCAGTCCTGTCTACCCAATGAACTGATAGTGTCTGAAGAAATGGACTGAGAGGTGAACTGTGCTATGTTTTGGGGAAGTCATCAAAAATATCTGAAAGGGAAGAGAGGAAGCAACCAATGTCTGGACTGACTATTTTAAGGTCAGCATAATTCTACAAAAATGAGATTCCCCCTGTGGTGGTGTATTTTAAGTGCTCAGAAGATCTTTTGGTTATCCTTGATCTCTGACTGTAGAAGAAGAAAAGGTCTCTTGTTCTTGTGAAAAATATTTAGGAAGGAATGTATTTTTGTTTTCTTCCACTAAGATAGTCAAATCTTTGATTTGCGATGAAAGTTGGAAACAACTGAGTTGGTCTGATTTCACTTCAGTGTTTATAGGAGCGTCTGCACACACCAGCATATAGTTTAGACTCTGAAGGCTCTTCTTAGAAGAAAATGTGAAGGCAGTTCACAGTGGGTTTTCACTAACTGTTGATAGTAAAGCATTAAACCTTACTAAAGACAGTGTCGTGTATGGGAAATAATTTGACCGTCCTGATGCAACTTGATTTCTTGATGCCTCTGACTTGACCCTGTATAATTTACATAAGGAGCTGGCTGAGTTTCAGCTTCCTCTTAAGTAAAATGGAGAGCATTTGTGAGAATTAGAGTTATTTGTGAGAATCAGAGGCATTGTATGTGTTCAAGCTAGTTTCTACCCCACAACCAGTAGGCATTCAGTAAATGGTAATAGTTATTGCTGTTGTCAATACTAACACTGAGGTTACTACTTTCCCTTATTTTTTCTGAAATTTCCATTTGATTTTAATATCAGACAATTTAAGTAGATAAGGATTACCTAACTCTATTGGCTTCATTATATATATTTAAATAATGTGAAGTGCTACAATGGCAAACACAATTTCCTTTGGCAAAGATCTATCTATTGCTTTTTGCTGAAATGACAAATAGCTATTGCATACATGACGTCAGTGAAGCTTTTAAACAAATTGCCCTCCTGTAATCACAAAGAGAACGCCATCCCTAATGCTACAAGTATTTTTTTGTAATTATTTGTAAAGGAAACAGTGTAATAGAAGTTCTTATGGTGCCTTCCATAAGTGGTAATTAAATTATATGGTGAATACATGTGCAATTGATTTAAATGCCTTAAATTCTTTTCAGCATTGTTATGAATAAATGCACATAAGCTTACAGATCCTAATGTGGTACTTTATTCCATTATCTTGAGTGGTTTGCTTTCTATGTCTGTGATGAAAGACATACAAGGGAAAATGTGTGGCTGTCAAATGCCCAGTGCAATGAGAAATCAATTATTCCAGCAAGTGTCATAAGGTTGCTAGCTTCTGGGAATATGAATATTATAGTCTCAGATGTCCCTATTTCTTCTGAAGATGGCACAGCTGCTTAGAGGAGAGGAGGAGGAAGGAGAAAGCCAGTTTGGGGGAGGTCTCAGAAGACTGATGTCCCCAGAGACATCCATATAAATAGTCTCAGGTGTGCAGATCCCACTGGTCTTGACAACGTTTTGACTTTATTAGGACATGAAACGGGTTGTAGGTATGTTTTTCTTAATGCTATTAGGAAAACTTTGATCATCTCTTTCAAACTTTGGAAGGCTAGATATGAGAACAAGAGTACATAGTAGTTTTCCATTTTGTTTCATATTACTGTCCTTATTTGGTCAAATAAAGCACTGATGACACTTTATCATTACCCAGGTTGGTCAAAATGTTAAAGGTCTCCTTGAAAAGAAAAGTGAGGACTGCTAGTTTATATAACATGTGGTCCTGGCCCTGGCTCCTTTCTTTCACCAGCCATCTATCCTTCTAAATCCCTTGGAAGTAAAGCCTTTATAAAACACACTGAAACCTGATTCACCATTACTGTTACTAAATCATTTAAGAAATATTTATTTTATTTGACTTGCTACATGTATGCTGTGGAGGCTTCTTATGTCAAAGTCAGATATAAATGTGAGTGAGGTGAACTTACTTCCCCAGTCCATCCACCAGGAGTCAATAGTCGTAGAGTTTGAAGTCTCTAGATGTGACATTGTATCAAGGAGAAGCAAGCTCCATTTTGTCAGATTATTTCCTGAGAAATTAATGATAGTGCTACTAGAGATAATGAACACTTACATAAGACTCTGAAGTTTGGAGTCCTCTCTGCATCTTTTCAAAAGAACGAACCTCCAGCTAGTAAGTGCCTCGAATGCAGATTTTCTACCCCAATTCTAGCACTCTTCCCTAGAGCACAGGTATGGTCGATCCTGCAGTAGAATGACTCCTATGCCCAGAATGTAAATTTAAAGAGAGTGGCTCTCTTCCCTTTTCCCCTCAAGGGTGATATGCTTTAGAAACTTGATTCTAGTCCCAGCTTGAATCATCCCTCATGTCTGGTATCACCCGTGCTGCCCTGTACTTTCCCACCAGCCACAGTGCCCTGGGCTCGTGAGCTCCCAGAGATTTCTCCTTTGTGCCTGGGTTTAATCTGTGACCCTGAGATGCCACAGCCCTGGGGCTTCTTCCACCTCTACTGTCCCATTATCACTAGAGGACAGAACAGCAGTTACCTACTGAGCACTTCGGTGAAGACAACTGGATCACAAAGCTATTCAGGGAAAGCATCTGTCAAGCTTTGGGAGTTATGGTAGGGCAGCGGCACGGCCAACTCCACACAGGCTCATAGCCCGAGCTGCCCCGTCTGTTTCCTCCCCTGGTTCATGTCAGCTTGGTTTCCTCAAAACTAGGTTTGATAATGTGGGGGGCACAGCAGCAACATGATGACAAGACCCATGACCCCAAATTCCCTTTTCTGGTTTCCATGTATGTGGACACATATACAAATCACTTCAAAGAGCAGTCCTGGGCATTCCAAAGCTTCCTAAGATAAACATGCAAAATAAAATACTGTCCTTGGATTTTATTTTTAAGAGAACATTAACATCAGGCCAGTCTAATGTGCAGGACTTCAAAAGAGACAGGGAAGCCGAAAGACTTAAAGTGTCATTTTCACTGTTTTGCTTTGTGTTGTGTTTTTTAAGTGCCAGAGCTCAGATGTTTCTGCAAGCATGTTTTTGCCTTTTTGCACAGTCCTAAGCAGCTCAAAACTGAATTAGAGCAGATTTTTGCAAACCATCATGAAGAATGTGTATTTACCAGTTTTAAAAGCTTCCTGAAAGATTTAAGAGGGCAGGAATGTTTCAGTCACAATCCATTAACCCTATTTATCATCCATCGAAAATGTCTAAGTGTGAAACCGTTTTCAATCTCCACTAATGTGCCTAGAACTGATATAACGTATCGCACTTAATTTCCACACTGCATTATGTAGTTGCGTGTTGTATCTGTGCATCCAAAGGTGACAGATCTCACAAATTCAGGATTTCATCCCTGCACAGCCAACCAGCATGACTGACACTTGAGCTTTCCATCCTTTAACAGAGCAGAAATCAGAGTTGGTTCCTCTTCGTCCCCTGCTCGGTATACCGTAAAGCCTCCCTATCCCGGAAAATGTGAAGTGCAGCATAAAATATGTAATGAGTTTGATTCAGAAACAGAACTTCAGCTCCCAAGGATATTTTGGTTCAGTTCTTATTTTGACTCCTCTGGCTATTTTCCCTGTTGACTTTGCACACTGTTTATTGAACATCTATTATATGTGACTGGGTGGCAACCGGTATAAAAAGTAACATTTGTTGATAGTTGTTACTTTCTTTTTTTTTTAAAAGACTTTATTTATTTGTTCGACAGAGATAAGAGACAGCCAGAGAGAGAGGGAACACAAGCAGGGCGAGTGGGAGAGGAAGAAGCAGGCTCATAGCGGAAGAGCCTGATGTGGGGCTCGATCCCACAACGCCAGGATCACGCCCTGAGCCGAACGCAGACACTTAACCGCTGTGCCACCCAGGCGCCCCGAAAGTTGTTACTATCTTTTACTCACTGTGCTAAATGTGCTCACAGGCACTGTTTCACACCAGCTCACACTAGCTCCGTGACTTAAGCAGTGTAGGTATTATCACAACAATCTCACATATAAGGGAACGAAGATGCCAAGAGTTTAAGTAACTCACCCAAAGACACACAGTTATTAAATGTGATGCAAACCCAGTCCTGTCTGACTGTGAAACCCAGTTCTTATCCTATGAAGCAGGAGAAGTGCCAGACCAAAGACCCGAGGAATAAACACCCATAAACACCTATCCTGTAGATTAGCAAGACGTCGGTCATTTCATACCAGAGTATATGAAAGCAGAAAAGTCAGGTCAAACCTTAAGGCCGATCCAGGAGGGAAATAGAAGGAGGTGAGTCCAGTATCTGGGTTGCAAATAAGAAAAGCAGTTTGGGGGGCGCCTGGGTGGCACAGCCGTTGGGCGTCTGCCTTTGAAGCTCAGGGCGTGATGCCGGCATTATGGGATCGAGCCCCACATCAGGCTCCTCTGCTATGAGCCTGCTTCTTCCTCTCCCACTCCCCCTGCTTGTGTTCGCTCTCTCGCCGGCTGTCTCTCTCTCTGTCAAATAAATAAATAAAATCTTTAAAAAAAAAAAAAAGAAAAAGAAAAGCAGTTTGGGGGCCGGGAGGTCTGCAGGGGAAAGCAGAGCAAAAATATGCAAGAAAGACTGTAGGCGAAGCAGGAACGAAGCAAAAAACAGGGCAAAAGGAGGGGCCGGAATTCGGATGAGGCATGGAGCAACAGAGAGTCAGACCTTCCATCAAGACGGGACATCTGCAAGTCATGCATCAGATGTTTGGCAACTTGCCTAGGAAGGCACATGCCAATTATCAAGGGTGAGTATGGACCAAACAAAGGCATTTCTCAGGAGTGGAGGTTAAAGAGTGCTAACTGTGGGTCATTGAGAAGTCCTACCATTGAAACTGTTCCAATTCGGGCAGGAGATTTAGAGAGAGGGTTGCACTGAACACCTGCGGGCGACGGGACTGGAGAACGGCAGTCTAGTGCTGCGTGCACGCTATGTGGCCCTAACCACCCACTAAAAATGAATGAGCCTTTTCTTACTCCCACTCCCAACTGGCTTCAGGCAACATCAGTCGTGCCCTCCTCTGTGATGTGAAAGCACTGGGTAAGTATCTCTGTGTGGCAATGACTATGTTAGAAGAATGTGCATCTCACTCACCAGCTGTGAATACTCCGGGGGCATGTCCACTGAATTACGGTTATCTAACACAATACTTATAAAGAAGCCTACCTTTGATGAACACGTTCAACAGTCTTCCCCTTAATAACATTTTCCAAACTTTTCATGGCTATTTTGGCTTTACCTTTGTTTCTGGTATTTCCCATGTAGTATCTATTGGGGGATGAAGGAGGTGACCAGGGCAAGTGACAGGAGAGAAAGGAATTGATACTAAGGAAGGGAAGGTGCAAACAGTGCATCTTGGGAACACAAGAGCCCACATCACCTGGAGATGGCTTACCATCCATATGCGTGGATGGCTTGTGTCCTGTATGCTGTGGTAAGTACCAACTCAACTCAATTTACTNGTTGGGGGATGAAGGAGGTGACCAGGGCAAGTGACAGGACAGAAGGGAATTGATACTAAGGAAGGGAAGGTGCAAACAGTGCATCTTGGGAACACAAGAGCCCACATCACCTGGAGATGGCTTACCATCCATATGCGTGGATGGCTTGTGTCCTGTATGCTGTGGTAAGTACCAACTCAACTCAATTTACTTGCTTAGAGTTCTCTGGAAGCATGACCACCCTCTTGGCTTTCTGAGGGCAAGGACCCATCTTTAGCCAGAACACTACTCTGTATCCTTGGGCTCTCATCCCCTGAACTACAGAACGATCCTGCTGAACTGGCCGAGCTTCCCAGAAAGTAGTGGTAGTGGAAGCCCCTCTTGCTGATGGCTTGGGGGACAGCTTGCCTTAGCGGCCCTGTTAGGCAGGCATGTTGCGAAGCAACCCAGCATTCTTCGTGTGCCCCTGTACTTTGTTTTTATTTTCATTTTTGTTTTCTTGCGTCTCTGTGCTTTACCATGCATCCTGAGCCTGCCTTCTCATTCTGTTTTCAATCACATGTGAGAACGGATAACGCACTTCACTTCACTGGACTCACAGACACTCCAGTAGATGATTATTTCCAATCTTGAAACTACTACATGCGCTGAGGTCAGCTGAGAGGATGAACTTTGCTTGCAGAGAAAGTGATAAGCCTTAAACAGTTACATTCCCAGAGGACGTTCTCTGTGCAAAGAGTTAATGTGAATGTGCTGATTGTCTAGGTCCGGATGTGGGAAACAAAAGCTCTTTCCTCTGGGTGACAAGTGGAAGGAGAGAACACAAATTAGAAGAGGACATTTTTGTGTCCCTTACTGTTGTAGCTTCTTCAGCTTGGACTTCTCCCTCTCCACATCTGCTCTCCACTGAGGAGAAACTTAGTTTTGTGGTTTAGAGTTTGAGCTCTGGAATCATACAAACATGAACTTGAATGCCAGCTCCTCCATGTCGTATATGCTACTTAACTTTTTAAAGACTCAAAAGTTTCCTTATCAATGAGAATGCAAGTAGTTCTTGAAGTTAATGCCTAACACAGAAAGTATTGAATGGATTTCCATAATTATGAGCTTAGGTGTTCAAAACCATACCCAATTCTATCCCCCACTGGCTATTTTCTTTATAGAACTACTATGTCTTCAAGTCTATACCAGAGCATGTAAGGATGGACTAATACCCTTGGATCTTCAGACATGTTATTTTTCCCATTTTCGTGGTTAGAAAATGGACTGAATTATTTCAAAAATTAATGGAAGCTTTCACATAAATATCCTAATTTCTAGCTTCTTTTGAGAATTCAGAAGCTCTAGCAATGCTGGCCATCACCATTCCTACATGGCAACGATTACTACCAGCTCAGTAGCTAGTGCCCTCCTGAGACAGACTCCATCACTATGTTGTCTCCCAGAAAATAATACCTACTGCCAATTGTTATTTTTCACTGGACTCTTACTATGTGTGTATGTTTGTCTTTCTTAAAGAACAGAAGACTTCTATTTATTTTCTTATTTATGCAGATGAACTCATTTTTAAAAAAAAAAAATCAGCTCCTATTTTTTAAAAAGCCTACTTGGATATTGACTGGAACTGCACTGAATAGATAAGTGCATTTAAGAATAATCGATATTTTAACAATATTGAGTTTTCTAATCCACAATAATGGTATATTTCTCTACTTTTCAGATTGTCTTTAAATTGAACAATATTTTATAGTTTTCAGTATAGAGGTTTTACACATATTTTTAAAAGTATTTGTTAAGTGTCTGATATTTTGGATGCTATTATAAGAATTTTATTTTTAATTTAATTTTCCAATTGTTTGATAATTTATGTACATTGATCTCTTTATCTGTGACATTATCAAATTCATTTATTAATTTTAGTAATTTTGGTAGATTCTTTAATATTTTCTATATGAAAAATATCATGCTCCCTCACCCAACCCCCACAAGTTTTACAACTCTTCTTGCCTATTATAATTGATGGCAACTTGAAAAACAATATTGAAAAAAATGACAAGAGTGGCCATCCTTGCCTTTTTCCCATTCCTAGGGGAAAGCATTCACTCATTCCTTAGGTGCCCTTTATTAAATGGGCAAAGTTATCTTTTATTCTTAATTTGCTGAGAATTTTTATAATAAGTGAGTTTTCTCAAATTTTCTTTCTGCTCCTACTAAGACAATTCTATAACTGTTTCTACTCTGTTCTATTAATGTAGTTCATTACCTTGAATGGCTTACAAATATTGCAATTCTTATGTTCCTAGAAAACCCCATATGATGTTTATATATTGTTGGATTCATTTTTTAATTTTTAAAATGTATTTTATTATGTTTATGAGAAATATTAATTCTTTATATTGTAATGTTTTTGCCAGTTTGTATAATAAAAAATATGGGCAAGTATTCATCCTTTTCCTTTAACAGAAAGAATTTATGTAGATTTCTATGATTTCTCTTTTACATGACTGGTGAAATTTATTAACAAAATCATGTGGTCTAAGAGTTATATTTATGAAAAAATGTTTAATTATGGATTTGATTTTATTCCTAAATATAATATTCAGATCTTCTATTTCATCTTTATACGTTCTGGCAAGAAATGTTTTCTAGTAATTTTTCTATTCCATGTTATGTTATTGAATTTATTGACATAAAGTTATAATATTTTTATTAGCTGTTTTATTATTTATTAGAGTTTATGGCCCTACAATCTGCATTGACATTCTTTCCTTCATCTAAGTAATTTGTATTTTTACTCTTTTCTTCCTGCTCTGGCTTGCTTGAGATTTATCAGTGTCATTAATTTTTTCAAAGCGCAAAATTTTATCTTTGTTCATTTTGACTGTTTCTTTTTCTACTTGATAAAGTTTATTTTGGTTACGTTATTTTGATTTTTATTTTGATTACATTGGTTTGAATTTCCTTTTCTTTTTAAGCTTCCTGATGTAAAAAACTAGATTCTTAATTTTAACTTTATTTTCTTTAAAATGTGCTTTTCTAACTTATAAATATAGCTCTAAGAACTGCTTAAGCTGCATCCTCCAAGTGTGATAGGTTATGTTTGCATTATTTATTCAGTTTGAAATATTTCTAAGTTCCCAAGTGTTTTTTTTTTGTTTGACCCATGAATTATTAGAAGTGAATTATGAATAAACATGTTATCATTTCTAATTATTTGAGATTTTACAAGTCTCTTACTGCCATTAATTTTTAATTTAGTTACATTAGGGTTAAAGATTTTATAAGATTTAAGTATCTTCAACTGAATTGAGACTGACTTAAATTTTTTTTTTTATTAATTGTGGGGTTTAGTATTCTATAAATATAAATTAGACCCACTGGGTAGACTGTGTTATTCAGATCCTTTATGTCCTTGTGCATGCTTTTGTCAACTTTGTCTAACTATGTCTGAGAACAAAATACTAAAATCTCCAACTTTGATGATGGATTTCTTTCTTTAGTTCTATTTTTGCTTTATAAATTTTGAAGCTCTATTTTTAGTTACATTTAAATAATCTATATTTAGTTACATTTATATTTATATCATTTGGTTAGTTTACAAACTTAGAATTATCTTTCCATTGAATAGACCCCTTTATCATTATCAAATGACCGTCTTCATGTGAAACACTCCTTTTCTTTCTTATGCCATTAACATGGCCTATCATTTCCCAAATTCTTTCTTTCAAACCATCTGTGTCTTTGTATTTAAGGCACTTCACTTATATGTTTGGGCCCTGCTCTTTTATCTAATCTGATAATATCTAACTTTAATTGGAGTGTTTAGTTTATTACACTTATGTACCAATTTGCTGTTGTTTTTCTATTCATTCCATATGTTTTAATTTTTTTTTTTACAGTTTTCCACTTCTTCCTGCTATCTTTAGGTTAAACACATTTTTTTTAATTCCATTTTATTCTCTGTATTGGCTTTTTACCTATACCACTTTTTATTATTTTTTAGTGATTGTACCTTCAATTTATCACAGTCTAGAGAGAATCAACATTGAACCAGACCATATTTCATTCCTTTCAACTCACCTCCACATTCAACAAATGGAAGCATCTCACAATACTGTAATTCCATTTTACACCTACTCCCAGCTTTTGTGCTGTTGTTGGATATATTTTAATTTTATTTGAAGTATAAATCTCAACTTACAAGGATGCCACTGCTGCTTTACGCAGTCATTTCCTTTTTTACATTTTCATGCTTCTTCACATTATCTGGAATTTTTAATTTTATACTGGATATTGTGTACAATACGTTGTCAGGAGGCTAGATTATGTTGTCCTCCTTTAAAGTGTATTGAGTTTGTTTGTTTTGGCAGAATGTTAATATTTTGATAATTCTCCATGGAACCTGTTGAGGTTTGATTTTAGGCTTCATTACAGTTGCCTTTATGGTTTGGCGTTGTCCTTAAGGCAAAGGGTTGGTCTTAGATAAAAGCCTGGGTATTCAGAGGATCTCTCTATTCTGGCTGGGCTGGAGCACCTCTTTCTCCCATCACTTTGGGACTCCTAGGGTCTTTTTTTTTTTTTTCTACCTTCCACTCCATGTCAGCTGTTCTCGCTAGGATGCAAGGGGTCTCACCCTGTAAAGCCCAGGCCTCAGTAATGTCCCCAGAAAACTCCACACTGATTTCTACACCCTCCCCCAAGCAATATGTAGAATTCCCTCCTTTCCTGTAACCTGCCCTACAAGTTCTTTGGGCTTCTGAAACCCCCAAATCCAATCTTTGCCTTCTAACCTCAGCAATATCACCATGCCTTTGCTTAGGCTCCACCTCTATGTCAGATTCAGAAAACTGTCATAGATCCAAGATGAAGGCGAGGCACACCTTCTGAGACTGCAATCCTGCCCATTGTCAATGCCTGAAAACCACTGCCTAACACATTTTGTCTGGCATTAGAGTTCAAAGTAAGATGTCACCTCGAGAACAACCTGCATGATGGTTGGAAATGCCATACATTTTTTTCTTTTTTGATGCATAACAGCAAATAAGAATTTTCCTGAACTTCTGTATTTGTAGGGCATAAACTTGTAGCAATGTTGGAAACAGTAATTATAACTGAACTCACACGTTTTATGTATCACTATTAACTAATTCTGCAACCAACAGTCTAAAAGAAGAAAAAAAATTGTCTCTTCATTCTCTTAGTACAAAGTAATATAAATTCATCATCAAATGAAGGCACAGTCAAAAAGTAGGTAGGCAAAATATGCAGGGAAAATATAAAGTCTTTAAAGAGGTATTTTGGGCCATTAATATTTTGTTATTTTTCTGGAATTTGTGAGTTTTGTGCTATCAGTGTTAAAAAGTTGTATTCTTTTCTTTAACAAGAGTTCACAAGATTGCATAAGTTTTGTGCCCCCGCAAAATGTACATTTTAGAAGTCTGAAATATCCTATAATGATATTTAAGTAAATCAATGGAGATCAAAAAAATAATAGAGTATGAAAGTTTAACTTGCTCAAAGCAGCATGAAATGATTTTTCATGGAGGGATAGAGAGGCAAGGGTAGGTGATGAGAAGAGAACAAACCAGTCTACTCTATCATCCTCTCCTTTTCTTTGGAGAAGATAAGTGCTAGGAAAAAGATTTTCTTTGAAAGCTCAACCCTACTCACTGGATGTATCATGTGCTATCAGTGTTGGGGGGAGGGGGTGGATCTACCAAAAGACTACAAGGAAAAGCAAATATCTGAAGTTCAAATTCCAAGAGAAATAGGATACACACATGTGTATACGTACATAAATATTTTCACCTCCCATTTTTAAACAATATAAATAAATAAGTACATTTGGAGTATCAGAGCAGACGTACAGATTCCCAAGAGCAAAGATGATTCCTTCCCGTCTTCCTCAAATCCCAGCCTGTTTGGAGAACAGGGTGAGGGGAGCAACAATGCTTCCATTATCTGTTAGGCTCAATTAAGAGAACAGCTGTGTTCCAAAATAAACAAGAGAAGAGGCTATTTTGCATTAGAATGCATTAGGGGGCCAGCACTAGGGAAGCACAGATGGCTCTAATTAGGGACATTGGAAAATTATCATTCTCTTCACTTTTCCGATGTCTGTGTGACTTTCAGGTCTCAAGAACCATATCCTTACTCCCTATCATAGCCAATTAGGAATAGGAATTTTTAACACTGGCTGTGATGACTGCATTTTTTCAGAGCTAATCTTATAAGGATGGGTGCCCATTTCTTTTTTGGCAATTTATAGCATGCATGCTTGTTATGTATTGGAGAAAGGGGAAAAAAAAATTGGAGCCAGGTTCTAAAAAGATAGTTGGCAATATAGGTGTCTATGAATAAAGCTCTTTGGGCATTTAAAATGGAAATGAAAATGACACTATATGGTGTGTTAAGGCCCAAAGCTAACTGGCAAACTGAGAATCAGAAATCCCTGGTTCCATTCCTGGTTCAACTATTAACTCATTTTATAAACCCTGTCCTCTTTTTCTATGTTATTAAAATGTCCCATCAAAATTGTCCACTCAGTATTTATTTCTTTATCAACTTTCTGATGAGAGGATAAAATTCTCTAAGCTCCCCAAAATAGAGCTGAGTACATTCCAAGGAATAAAAATGAATACAGATACAGAAGTAACATAAAAAGTGTGCTTGTCTGGGTGCTAACATTTTTTTTTAAATTTTTTTATTACATTATATTAGTCACCATACAGTACATCCCTGGTTACTGATGCAAGTTTCGATGATTCATTAGTTGCGTATAACACCCAGTGCACCATGCAATATGTGCCCTCCTTACACTTGACTGGCAATCCTCCTGCTGGTTGAGCTGGTGAAAGCTCTTCAAGCTCTGACTACTGTGTGTGGCTGTTGGAAGCTGTTGGGTGCTTCCTAAATTCTATCCATGTAGAAGACTCACTGCACTCAAGGTGAAGCACAGTCTTGCAAGTGGTACATTTGTATGGCACTGTCGTGCACACTGGCATCGTGTGCACTGAAAATCCCCATCCCGATAAAATATTTGCTCTTTGTTAGAGTGGCTCTTTGGTGAAGTCCCTGGCTGCACAATGGGATATTTGGCATACAATGTTAAGGGGAAATGTAATCATGTTTTTAATGTTTAAAAAAAGAGTTAATTTCTCTAATATCCCAGCCAGAAACATCCTGCTTCCTCATTATAATCTAAAAAGAAATACTCTTTATTAGTTTAAAACCCCAATTTGAAAACATCAGAAGTAAATTTAGGCAAGTTTTGAGATATTTCATTTTTAAAAATTTACTGCCTTGGGGCACCTGGGTGGCACAGCGGTTAAGCGTCTGCCTTCAGCTCAGGGCGTGATCCCGGCATTCTGGGATCGAGCCCCACATCAGGCTCCTCTGCTGGGAGGCTGCTTCTTCCTCTCCCACTCCCCCTGCTTGTGTTCCCTCTCTCGCTGGCTGTCTCTGTCAAATAAATAAATAAAATCTTAAAAAAAAAAAAAAAGAACACTTAGTTCAAACCCCTTATTAAAAAAAAATTTTCTGCCTTATTGTCAATATTTATATTTTAAGTATTTAAGAAATTTTATAAGAAAATCAATCATTATTTTTGGTAATGCTTAGGCTACCACTGTCTATAGTGGGTCTGCTACCCCAAATCCAACAGAAATCTCCCCAAGCCCCAAGCTCACCCCAAGCGCCGGCCAAGATGCCTGGTTTTAACTGAACACTCTCCGCCCTTCAGGACCCTACTTTTAATACAGCTCTCTCAAATTGTGACCTTAGGGACCACAGGTAGGGTTGATGTCCTCCTTACTCTCCACCACTACTTCTCACCAACTCAAGAGAATTTCTGCTTTGATTTCTAGGCCTTACAGCAATTACCACTCTCCTCCTTCCTCATTGCTATTATCTATTACATTTTTGATTATGCCCTCTTATTATCTATAGACTTTGGCACTTGACCCAAGCCCCTTTCTCCATTCCAAGTCCCACTGTAAATCTGGGCACTTCATCATCTCCATGGATTTCCTTTCCAACATCCTGGCTATTATTCATTTCCTTGACCCTCCTCCTCCAGGGACCTACACTATTACTCCATCTTTTGTGCACACTCCCTGGTGTAACTTGCTATACCCTCTTAACTACTTTCAAAATAATTTATCTCTTCCAGCACACTATAACCATCCTTATCCTCCTATTTACTTTTAAACATGATCAAGTATCTCTCACATAAAGAACAAATAAAAGCCTCTCTTGGCCTGCCATTTCCCTTCCAGTTCATCTAATACCCTGTCTCTCTGTTCCCCTTCAAAGTCCAAATTTAAGAAGACTTCTATGTATCCAATATCCACACTCCATTCTAATGTGGTTTCTTCTCTTCATTGTTTACCAAATGCCTCCATGTCACTGAATTCATGGGGCATTTCTAAATTCTTCTTCTACTTGTTGCTGCTGACCACTTCCTCCTTACAACACTATGTTCTTTTGCTTCCGAGACATCTCACTGTCCTGCTTCTCCTCCTCCTCCTCCATATCCCCTATCTTGTCTTCTCAGACATCTCACCCTCCATCCTCCAGGCATTAAATTCTGTAGTGCTTTTAAGACCCTATATGTTACTCCCGCAGTATTCTCTCCCTACCAGAATTTATCCGTGCCCTCAGCTTTGATTCCCGCCAGTGCAATTTACACACCAATCTTTATCTCTAGGCAAACTTTGCACTGCAGTCTAGATCATTGTACCTACCTGCTTGCTTGCATCTCTACTTTGATGTCTCAGTGATCATTCATTCTTAAAATGGCAAAAAACAAATTACTGATTTCTGGTACCAGCTCCCTTTACCTTGCACCCCAAATAACTAAATAGGAGAAACTGGTTCTCTTCCACGACTTGGTCAACCCCCAAGTTGATTCTTACAACCTCCATCTTCATCATTCTGTATTCATTTCCAAGTTCTAGCTAGGCTATCTTCTAGTTATCTCTCAAATATATCTTCCCATGTTCATAGCCACAGCCCTCACCCTAATTCAACCTACCAGTATTTCTTACCTGGACAGCTGCACTGCTATAGCCTCCTAACTTATCCCCTTTACAAATGCTTGCTTCCTTTCAATCAGTTACCCAACTGATCATTTCCCAAACTAAACTTACTATGCTTCCCTAATACTCGAGATACTTAATGGCTCCCCATCGTACTGAATATAGAGACCTAATCCCTTCTCCTCCAGTGACCAGTTAAATTAAACTCCTTCAGATCTCCTCCAGATGTGGCCCTTCTGGGAAACCTTCTCTGGTTTCCTTGATGTCCCTCACCTCCAGCAGCACTTTGTGAACTGGGATTCAGCAAGTTCTGAGTTGAGTTTGAGTAAGGTTGATCAGTAAGCAATAAGAGAAGTCAGAAGCCTGACTGATTCTTCGCATAAAATCTGAAAATGCTGCTAGTAGAATTCTCCAGCAAAAAAAGCCCCTGTCTCTCTCAAATGCCATCACGCCTCCTCACCAAGAACAATCATTTGTAATTTCCAGCTTCAACAGATTGTTTTTTCCATGCCTGGTAAACATGGTCTTTTTACCCATTGACAATTAAGCTGAGAGCAATCAGCAAAAACAGAATGAAGAGGTCTTTTTGCCTTCAGAAAAGTGACAGCAAATATTAAATAGCATTTAGTGTTCACCGTTTCAATAAGCTCATTAGAGGCCCCTAGTCTAACTTCTACAGAATTATAAGGCTGTAATAGAAACATTTACCAAAAGTGCTAAACCATTTTTCAGAATGATTTGGTATCTCCAATATTGAAGAGAATCATTTTGGAACACATTTTCGCAGATCACCTTAATTCAACTTGAACTAAATTCATTTATGAGAGCTGCTGGGCTGTACATCTCAACTTATCTCTGCCTTGAATTTGCCTACGATGGATATTGCTTGAGATGCATGGATCATTGAGCAGAGAAGAACACTTCTGCCCTTCCTTGCCCTTCTCGATAATCAGAGGGAACTTGTAACTGGTTATGTGTTTCCATAATGAAGAGTTCAGAAATGGTCATTGCATATGGCCTGGGAAGGGGCGATATGAAATGGTCTTCTGAATCCTCTGGGGTTATTGTTGCTTCTGGTGAGAGCTGTGGAGATATGGACAACAGAATTGAAGCAAACTCAGAGAGGCTGTTAGTTGGGGCTGCATGCTGGGTATGGGGCACACCTGCTGAACCAGCGCCTAATCCAGGACTAGATAACATGCTTCTCTCTCCTATGCCCTGCTACCTTTAACCCACTTATGAACTTGAGCTTTCTGAGGATTCTTCAATGTCATTTATAAAATGAAATGCCTCTCAGGTCTCTGTCCTAGGATCCCATTCTGCACTCTTTCATTGCTTCCATCCTTTTCTAGGTGGTAATGATTCCCAAATATCATAGTTCTTGATCAGCTCTCACTCATGGGTACAGATACAATGATCTCTCTACAAAGCACTTGGGTATCATGTAGGTACATCAAACCTGACATATCTAAGTCTAAACTAATATACTGCCCCCCCCCATTTGCTCCTTTATCTAGATTCCCTGTGTTTTTTCCCCTGTTACAGTCTTCCAAGTATTTCAAAACAGCCAGTATCTGTCAGCCACTGCCATAATAAAACAGTTTAACAAACCACCTCAAAACTCAGTGGCTTACAATTAAAAATATTTATTCTCATACCTGTAGGTCTAAAAGTTAACTATCATTGACTGGATCTTGTATGAGCTTGGCTGGGCAGCTCTGTTTCCTGCTGCAGATCAACTCACTTGGCTCAAGTTACAGGTTGGGTCCAGGTCTACACCACATGTATAGATTCTGGGGCCTAGGCTGAAAAGGCAAATAGCTATCCTGAGAATTTCCTTCAGATACCTCATTGTTAGAGTGCAAGAGCCAGCCAAAATGTCCTAAGGATGTGTAAGACACTTATTCATGTTGCTCTGCTAATAGTCTACAGCCAAAGTGAATTACATGGCCAAATCCAACATCAGTGGGTATGGAAATAAATATTTACTCTACAAATAAATCTATCAGACCTATGCATCATTATTAACTATCCCTTCCTTGTATCAATATCCTACCACCACCTCTGCCATCATTCCCAATTACCAAGCCCTAGTCATCATATTTTCTAAAAAGTTCTAGAATCAGCCATATAGATCACCATCATGTTCTTGTCTGGATTTCTGTAACAGTTTCCATCTGGCCTTCCTGGTTGCAGCCCTGTCAACAATCCTATCTTCACACTGAGTCTAGAATGACCACTCTAAAAATCTTTCATTTTTTCATTTAGCAAATATGTATGTTTCACCTTCTTCTATGTGCCAGGCATTGTTCTAAGTACTGAGGATATAAAAATAAACTCAAATCCCTGCCCTCACAGAAGTTACATTTTAGTGGGGGTGGGTGAGGGACAGGTAAGTAGATGATATAGATAGATTACATAGTATATCAGATATTGACAAATACTATGAACATGAGGGAGCTGGAGGCAGAGGGTAGAGAACATTAGGAAGGAGGACTGATCTTATAAATAGAAGGTGAATAACGAAGATCTGATTGAGAAGTTTATCTTTCAACAAAGGCTTAAAAGAAGTGAGGGGATGGGGATCTTGGGGCAAGACTGATTTAAGTATAATGGCAGTGCATGGAGACAAGGTGGGGGGTTATCTGGCTGAAGCACAAAGGGTGAAGGGGAAGTTGTAGAAGATGAGACCAGAGAGGGTCTAGAACCACAAAAATGCAAAATCTGATCTGGCTTCCCACTTCAATACCCTGATGTAAGTACTGATAAAATCTCACTCTTTAATGTGAGTTATGAGGCCTTTGTTAACCTTCATTTACCTTTTTTATTCCAGTTCTTACCTTCACATTCCATGTTCAAGCTTTTTGGAATACCTTTCAGTTCTCTGAATCTGCATTGGTCTATCTCCACTCACAATCATCAAATACACCATTCCCTTGATCTGAACCACAAATTTCCTACCTGTCTTCCCACCACAGTGTTGTTCAGCTAATTCTTTCTTTTGCTTCTGTTCCTTAGTTAGATATCCCTTCCTCTGGGAAACCAACCCTGCCCTCCAAAGGCACTGGTGAGTTCTACAGAGCTTGCTGTGCTTGCCACATTTCTCAGCCCTCATCATACTGTGATCACCTCTTTATTGTCTGAATTCCCTAATTTTCACCATGACATTGTCTTATCATGTATGTGATCCATCTTAAACAATGTATAATACAGACTGGGTGCTCAGCATATAAAGCTTAAATAAATGAACAGAAATAGGATTCTAATAATGAGAATACTGCACTCAAATTTGCTGTAACAGAATTGTAAAGATTATCATAGTTGTTAACAACATCATTAATAAAAAAGCACAGAAATCTGGCTTTTAAATGGTTTAAGGCTGAGATTTAGCAACAATATACTATCTGCAAAGTGTATGCCCTATCACCCTTCTCCTGGTCTGGTGCCTATCTCCTTCCCACAGGGGCAGATAGCCTAATATCTGTTGAGTGATCCCCAAAGAATTAGCAGAAGAGGCTTAAGAGTTATGCCTCCCATTAGTATTTACATTTAAACAATCAGTTTTTCCAATAAAATTTTTAAAACTTAAAGGATTCACTCATTAACGGTGGGATTTCAAGCACTTATAAACAGAACAGGATGAGAGGTATTTAGAGAAACCAAAATGTTGGAGGATTTCAAATTACACCAGGTAAGTGGTCACCTTCTCAATATATAAATAAAAATCAATCCCTGAAATTCTTCCTGCTTTATATTTTACATAGCGTTCATATACTCAAGCTCCTTCGAACTTTGCAATGGGAATAATGGACCAATTCTATAGATGAGGAAAGCAAAAGGCTTAGGAACTAGTAAAAAAGGAGAAACAATAGGTACAATGAATCCAAAATTCACACTGGAATTCAAATCCTCTGCTTTTTCAAACACACACAAAGGAAGTGTGGGGAGGGAATTTAATAATGCTGATGCTAAATTAACTATCTGGGAGGTGTAAATCTGTAGCCTGCAATTTTATAATTTGGTCTTAGTTCCTGTATACACCTTTTTAAGTGTCAGTATTTTGTGTCAGTATTTTGTTGCACTTAGTGTAATTCCAGTTTTAAAAACAGCAATATTTCCTATACTGTGACTCCTAAGCACAAGCTGACCACTTTGGGAAGTGCTGTAAGGGTGAATAAGAGGATAGACTCGAGTGTGACTGCCTAAGTTTAAATGCTCGCTCTGAATCTTACTATTTATGACCTTGGGCAAGTTATTTAACCTCTCTGGGTCTCAATTTCCTTGTCTATAAAATAAAGACACTAACGCATGTGCCTTAGAGGGCTGTTGTGAAGATTAAATGAATTAATATGTTCAAACTGCCTAAAATAAATAATAAATAAGTGCCTAAACACTAAGTACCTATGTAAGGATTAACTGTTATTGTCTCCTGCTCAACTGAACAAATAGTTCTCTGTTCCTACATTGAAGAAAAAATTCCTCATGTTAGAAATATTGAAAGAAGGTACTTTGATGACAAATGCAGCACATAATTTATTGTGTGTTATATGTTATAGCTGTACGACTTCCACCACTAAAAGACAGGAAATGCACAAGAGTTTTTCACATTATACTTAGGTAAAGAGACATGCTTTTAGAAAAAAATCACACCTTATGAGTTTTGGTTTGTGTTTGGAGGGTCTTAGAATTGAAGGCCAAATCAGATTTTGAGCATTGAACCTGGGATTAAAGCTCATTCTAGAAATATACTGATTGGCATCTGAATCATGAAATAATTTGTTTGTAATCATAATGTAAGAATAAAGAGACTTTTATAACCAGAGCCATTTAATGAATATTTTAGGGCCTCACACAACATGAAAATGACTCAGTTAAACAGACTAGGAAGTTCCCAAATGCCAAAGACCAGCTCATAAATGGAAAGCCTTACTTCTAAGAACTCAAGAGTTAATTTAGGCTTCATTTTCCAAGTAACAGAAGGTTCTTAATAAAGTTGCCTAGACAACAGCAGCTCAGTCCCAGGGCAACCGCCCCTTTGATTTCTCATCATCCTGCACCAGCTCACACCAACCCCATAAACAACTTCAAGGCCATTCAGGGCCCCTCGAAATGGCTGTTGGCTGCTGTTAGTAGACCCATGTGGCTGCAAACAGAAGGATCGACATATCTAATTCATCTGATCCAAGGTGTGGGCAGGATGTAGGTCACAATGTAGCAGCTGGTGCTTATGAGGAATCTCATATGCAGGGTCAGCTACAGATTCAGTTCCTCCCACTAAAGAAAAGGGAGGAATGCCTCCATGGATAAAAGGGATTCAAAACGGCACAAGGTCATCTCAAGTAATTTTTCCTTTCTTTTTTCCCCCAAACCTCTTTGAGTTTTTCATTTATTTTTCTACAATGAGCATTTTGTTCTTCTAAATGTCTACGATTATAAATGTAAATATGTTTTATAGTCAGGATTCAATTAAAATTCTCCTATATACAGAAATGCTGATGGAGACTATAAGATATTTTGAAACTGAAAATTTTTAATCCTACATGTCTCCTTCATGGTGTTTCATCACAATTGTATTCAATTGTTGGATTATTCATTTAATGTCTCTTTTCCCCTCTGGACTGCAAGCAAATCCATGAAGGTGAAGACGACATTTATCTCTTACCCTGGTATACCCTCTGTCCGTGGCTTCATGTCTTGCACAGAGGTGGTGCTCCAAAAGTGCTTACTGAACAAATGAACTGCTGTTTTTTAAATTATAAACAGTTTAAAACTATAGGCTTTTATGGTAAATATTTGTTTTGAAGAAAGTCCTTCTCTTAGTTATGGAGGGAATCATTTCACAGGCTCTTTAGGTAAGGCAGATAAAAGGCAATCATAAGAAAAAAGTAAACAGAAATAATACAAAGGATAACGTTTCAGATTTAGATTGTAAGGATTCTGTTTAAAACAAGACAGTGGGTTTATCTTTCAGTGGATCTAAAGTCATGCAGATTATGTTCTAATAAAGATAGAACAAATAATAGACCATATTTATATTTGTATTTATATTTATGTATGTTATCTATCATTGCACAACCAACTACCCCAAAACTTAGCAGCTTAAAACAACAAGCAATTATTACCTTATAGTATCTGTTGGTCAAAAATCTGGGGATACCTTAGCTGGGTGGTTCTAGCTCAAGGTTTCTTACAGGGTTGCAGTCAACCAATGGCTAGGGCAACAGTCATTAAAAGGCTTCCTCATGAGAGACTATGGACTGTGAGAAACAAACTGAGGGCTTCAGAGGGGAGGGGGGTGGGGGACTAGGATAGACTGGCGCTGGGTAGTAAGGAGGGCACGTATTTCATGGTGCACTGAGTGTTATACACAACTAATGAACCATCGAACTTACATCAGAAGCCAGGGATGTACTGTGTGGTGACTAACATAATAAAAAAACATTAAAATAAAAAAAATAATAAAAAAAAAAACAAAAGGCTTCCTGACTGGACTGAAATATCCACTTTCAAATTTATTTAATCATGTATCCACCACCACAATCAAAATGCAGTATATTTCCATCACCCCCCCCCCAAATTCCTCCAAGTCCTTTTGAAATCAGTTCCTGACCCAACTCCCAGCCACTGAAACCACTGACAACCACTGACATGTTCACTGTCCTGTCTCTGTAGCTTTGCCTTTTCTAGAAGGTCATATAAATGAAATCCTACAGTATCATAGAACCTTTGCCTCAGACTTCTTTCACTCTTTACTGTTTGTTGTGGTTGCTGTTGTCTTATTGCTGAACAGTACCCCACCGCAGGGCTATACCACAATTTTTTTTATCCATTCACAAGTTGATGGGCACTTGGGATGTTTTCAGGTTTTGGCAATCATGACTAAAGCTACTATATATATTCATGTTCAGATTTTTGTGTAAAGCATCAATTCTCTCAGGTAAATACTTAGGAATAGGATTGCTGCTGTGTCATATGGTAAGTATAGATTTTACTTTATAAGAAACTGTCAAGCCATTTTCCAAAGTGTACCATTTTGCATTCCCACTAGTCATGTATTAGAGAGCCAGTGTTCCATGACCTGGCCAGCACTTTATATTGTCAGTTGATGCTACTGTGGGTTTTTGCATTTTATCCATTCTAGCGGGTATGTAGTAATACTCACTGTGGTTTTCATTTGCACTTCTTTAATGACCAAAGTTTTGTACTCATTTGCCATCCTTATCTTTGATAAAGTTGTGCTTTGGCTCACTTTTTATCTGGTTGTTTGTCTTGATCAGAGGCAAAGAAGAAACTAGAGCAAGAAAAACATGGAAGTTTGATCCTCTCCTTGACTCTCCAGGATTCAGAAAGGACTCAATACACCTGGCCAATCACAGTGTGGACTGCCTAACTCAGGTTCCACACAGATTATCAGGTATATCTGAGTAGCTTAACCTGGAAAACACAAACTCCCCAAAGCCACCTGAATCTCAAAGAGATATCTGTACTCCCATGCTTGCTGTAGCATTATTCACACTGACCAAGATATGAAACAACGTAAGTATCCATTGACAGATAAATGGATAAAGAAAATGTAGTATATACATACACTGGAATATTATTCAGCTGTATAAAAAAAAAGAAAATTCTGCTATTTGTGACAATATGGCTGGATCTGGAAGACATTATGCTATGAGAAATAAGCCAGTCACAGAAGCAAAAATCCTTCAAGATCTCACTTATGTGTAAAATCTATAGTAGTCAAATTCACTAGAAGTGGAGAGAATGGTGGTTACTGTGGGCTAGGAGAAGGGGGAAAGGGAAGATATTGACCAAAAAACACAACTTTTCTGTTATTCAAAATATATAAGTTCTGGAGATCTACTCTACAACATAGAGCCTACGATTAATAACACTGTATTGTATATTTAAAATTTTGCTAAGAGGGTAGATCTTATGTTAAGTGGTCTTACTACAGAAAGAAAACAAAAATAAAAACATTGTGGTGGGAGGAAACTTTTGGAGGTAATGGATAAGTTTATGGCATTGACTGTAGTGATGGTTTCACACATGTATACTTATCTCTAAGTACATGAAGTTGCATGTATTAAATATCTATAGGATTTGTCAATTTTACTTAGTTTTTTTCTAAAGTAAGAAAAGTTGTAAGAAAGCTAAGGTATCCTAGGGCAGTATAGAGAAAATGGAGGATAGGAAATCAACAAATAAATAAGTAAAAAAAAAAAACCCAAAAAACAAAAAACAAAAAACTAGCAGAATCAAAGGTCATAAATCTCCAGATTAAAAAAGGCCACTGACTACCAATCAGTCTACTTTTTGGCTCAGCAGTGAAGAGTTACCTGCTGAATGACAATAAGGTAAACAGTGAAAGTTAACATAAGTGAAATTAACTGTTGGGTAAATGCGGAGGGAGAAAGACTGGGTCTTGGTAAGTGCGCCAAGTTCTCATCTTTACAGCTGGCAACTTGGGGAGGATGGCTCTGCACGACCATGTCCTAGGGTTAACCTAGATCACCTAATACAAACAGGAAGGATTTATAAGAATGTGCAATTAGCCAGTAATGTATACCTTGGCATTTCTGAAGGGCTAGTCTTTTCCCCTAATCTGTTGTAGATTAATATGTAGTCCTGTTGTACGTGACTGGTATGCAGATCAGACCACCCATGGATGTGCCGGAGCCCTTGTGTTGGCTCAAGAGAGCTGACTGTTAAATTTTCCATATTCGACATTACATTGCTAGCTTGAAATCAGGCATGGTAGGAGTATTTACACCAGAAATCATCAAACACTACAAATAAAAGGTTTTTTATTGTTGTCATTAGCTTGTTTTTTTTTTTAGAAAGCAAGTTTACCTGTGCACCACTACAAAAATACATCAAGCAGGTCTAAAACACCAAACGGTCTATACCTTGTTCAACGAGATGAGGCCACCAACGAATCATTAAATGTTGCCTCAACATCAAATATCTACAAAAGTTCCTAAACTCTTTCTCTCAATTTTTTTTTTACCTACCTAGTCTCAGACAGGTAATAGCTTGCAGACTGACATTTACCCCTAGACTGCACATGGAGCAGCATTGCTATAAAGCCTATAAATTCTCTTCTCCACCCTTAACTCTGTGTCAGTGATCTTAAAATTTATCTTTATTAGTTCTCATGTTACCAAACTTAATAGAACTTTAACATGTGCCAGGGCCAATTTGCCTAACAAGCTTTACTTTACAAATATTTCATAAAATTAAGAAAATTAAGTGAAATAAAAAAAGCTGAAATGCTTAGGGAAGTCCTTACCACACAGAGTAAGAGTTTTATAAATATCAGAAGTAAACCCCATTACTGGATTATGAGCTTTTTGATGCAGGGACCATGGTTTTGGTTTGGTTTTGTGTGAGCGTGCGTGTGTGTTTATATGAGCAATTCCTCTGATCCAAGCAAATTGCCCGTTTCCTGAATTTAGCCTTAGGATTTGACTAAAGTGAGCAATGTGAGAATTTGTATTAAACTCAAATCTGAGCTGGTAAGTAATCTTATTTGGTTCTTTGGTTATTCCTGAAAGAGGAAGAGGTACTCAGTAGAAAGTGACTTGGGCCTCAGTCATCTCATCTGCCAAGTGAGAGAACTGGAGATTTTCCTGGCATCTCTTAGTTGTACCATCGTGCACGTTTAATTGATTGTGCAGAGGACTATCTTACCCAAGAATAAAAATTAACTGTGCTTTGTGCAGTGAAGAAGTAGAAAACATCAGAGTTTCTATGATTTAAGGAAACAGATTAGATTTGCTGTTTTCTAAGTGTTGTCAGGAAAGACTTCATGGAGGTAGGGCTTGCTGATTTAAAGTTTGTGTGTACCTGAGCTTCCGGTGGTGTTCCCTCTTCCGCCTTCTCTGCCTGCCGTCTGTCGTCATCAGGAAACAAGGTGCCGACTACCATGACATACAAGAAGTAGGACATGGTGGTAGGAAATGTTTAGGACCAGACATTTCAATGGCAACTGATGAACTGTGTATATCTATCTCACGAGAAGGTTTTGTTGTACCTAATTGACACACAGTATCCTAACAGGAAGAGTGCCATTCATCAGATTCAGGAGAGACAAAAGTTTGGCTTACAATTCATATTTTAAAGCCACGGTTCTTAAACTCTTTGATGAAAGTTGTGCACTCTTTACACAGAAGGCACTTAGGTACAAACTTCTGCATAAAATTTCAGAAGGCTTATAACCCCTGAAACTAAGTAATCCAGGTTAAGAACCTCCTGTTTGGTTGAGATAGGAGAGTCTGGGATGATATCTATGTAAGCGTCCCCTGCTTGGATGAGGAGTCTGACAGAGTTAAGGCAGGAGGGGCTTCTGGAATGCACAAAGAGAGGGGTGGGGTGGAAAATAAGCATAGTCTCCTGTAGAATGGGAAGAGTCAGCCTCAGCGACAGCATGGTTTGTCAAAGACAACCTATCTGGGAGAGTTAAGACCCTGGAATATAGTTCTGCTCTGCCTCCAAATGTCTGGGTGATATCATTCTATTTTCTTTGTGCCTCACCTCTCTGATCTGAGCAAGGATAGACATGAATTAGATGATTCTTTTAATCTTAAAATTGTATCATTTGGCGATACAAGATATGCACAGAGTATAGAAAAGACTTGTGTAATGGAGAGAGATTTTATGCCAAGGAGATGAACCTTTGCAAAAGTTTGCCTGAGGGCTAAAATTCATATTCAACACCACTGTGCTACTGGTTATAATGAGTCCTCAAGACTTCTTCCACTTTTTTTTCCCTAGAAGAACATCACTTCTATCTCTCCCAGCAATCATTATAATCTCAATTTGGGGAAGGAAGCATTAGTAACCTAAAAAGGTACACCTAGAATTCAAACTGCCTTGGATGAGACTGAGGAGGAAAAAAGGAATATAAAGTTACCAGTTTAAGAAGCAAGCATTAAGTCCATAGCCAACACACTCACCAGCTTAGAGCCAAAGTGGCTTGTTCAAAATGCAGCACACATAGGGATGACTGCTAATTTGTGCTTTTCTAACCTGGCTCTTTGATTTAAAATTCCGGATTTAGAACTAGGTTTGCTTTTCTGCCTTCTGGCTTTCAGCTCCAGCCTCAACCTCCAAATCAAAAGTTCTCATCGGCTTTCCAGAGGTATGATGTGAAGGAAAACTGTTAGATAGGTTTCAACCAATCAGAAAGAAAACTTTATACTAGTTCCTCTAGCAGAATGAAAAATTGTTTTTGACCTTTTCCACAGCTACGTGAGAAATCAGGCAAACAACAACTTGGATTGCACAAAAGAACCAGGCTTAAAAACAAGAATGTACTTACGTAAGTGACTTAAGATTCTATCCAGTTGTGGGTTTGTATAGACCTCACTGCTATACCTAGGCTTGGATTGACATTGCTTTTTCTTCTGAGAAACTCAAAGCCCCTCTTCCCTCATATATCAGCTTTGGGACTTTAGTGAACTCTGTGGTTCAGAAAAGAGTATAAAAAATAAACATGCCTCAAGTCCATGGAAATAAGTGTATCAGTTAAACTTGTCTATCAGGCAACCAGACACGTGATCCATCCTGGTCTTTAGCCTTCCTCAGCCCCTCTGGGACATGGCAGCTGGAACTGGCCTTTCCCTACTTCATTATTAAATACCCAGTGTAACCCCTTCCTGAGGGTAGTTTCTTTGGCATAGATTCATTTTTGAAAACCAGAATATTGGGTGGGGAGGAAGTTACCATTCATCTACTATTTACCAAGCGCTGCCACACAACATTACCTCATTTCATCTTCACGGACTTCCTAAAAGTAATATTATATAGAAAACTAAGTCCCACAGAGACTAAGCCACTTGTCCAAATTCCCTTATTTATTAAATAAGAATGAACCAGGATCCAAACCTATATATTCTAACTCCAGGTACACATTTATTCCTTCTGGATCCAAATGCTTCCCTGTATTATTGGGTCTTTCATTTGCAAGGAGCAGAGACTCAAGACATCTTTAAAATATGAGAATTTAATTAAGGAATTAGAATTTTGAATCCCAAACAGCTTTGGATACTTGTGGATCTCTCTCACAGAAACCATGTTTTCCCTCTCTTCATATCTTCTTCTCCATGATGCTTTCTTCTAAAATTCTTCTAAAATTTTCCTATCAAAATTCTATAGACACCTGACCTAATTAGGTAGCGAATAACATGAACTATCGTTCTTAAAATTCTTTTAATGACTTTTGCAACAGGACACCTGTTGACTTACTGATTAGCCTATGAGTGGGGCCACCTTTTGGGAAAGTATCCACTCTTCTAATCAGTTGTAGCCCCTGAGCCAAGTTTCCTTTCTTGAACAGGGGCTGTGGGTGAAATTTTTTTAGCTAACAACACATCCTGGACACAGAGAGCAATGACTATCATGCCTGTATACACTTCAGCTCTATCAGAGACACAAGATATCAGCTGGAGGAAAACAGGGCATCTAATAACCCCGTGTCCCCTGACATCACATACGTATGCAGCTAAACATCTCCGTGAATGCTTCCAGGCAGCCTGTTTATGTAAGTAGGTTAATGGATGTCCTCACACTCTTTGCCTTTGCTACATTATGTGTTTTCTTCACCCTGGAGCCTTTTAAATCATCTATGCACTTAAAGCACATTAACCGTATCCATAACATAAAGGTATTATTTGTATATGAGTTAATTAAGCATAATATATAAGAGTTAATCCTAAAAAATACTTTGATTTCTTGGTTACCATAGGGTATCATCGTTGTTTTAAACTAATATACTTGCATAGTCCTTGCCTAAATGCTGTCTTTGATTTATTCTGCTCTAAGAAGTAAACCCCCTCTTATAATCTAATGACTTTCATAAATCTAAAATACTAATGATTGGATCTCTATCTTGATAAACTATAATATTTTGAGAGCTTTGGACAGTTGATCTTTTCAAATGCTTACAAATGACTCATCTCTCTCTGAAATGATACTATTCTGACTTTAAAAAAAATTTCCCCCTTTAAAAGTGACATTCCAACATATCACGTGTGTATGGTATTCTAACATATCACAAGGTGTGTGGGCAAGTAGGTGTGCTTATGTAAGTGCCACATGGCCAGTGTAAACCCCCACGTTTTTCTCCCTATCATATGCCAGATGCAGCTAGAGTCACATTTGCTTCTATACAGTCCTTCATGGTTCTTTCCCCCACCCCCGTTGGTCTTTTCTGCCTCCATTGACCTTTGAATTTGGTATCTGCTATGATTCATTCCATATTCCAGCCACCCCATATAGACACAAACATATACTCTGTGCCATACTTCCCTCTATACACACGCCTCTCCCATAAAGGAGGAGCACTGAGTACCACGGCTATCCTTACTCATGAGTACTCATGAGGTCTTGGTGGCCTCCTGAAAAGACGCTTGTTGTAATGCAATGGTTTACAAACTGTGACATTGGATTCTTAGTTCTACAGCACTGCCCCAGACTCTTAAATAGGAAGAATCCCTAGCAGAAAGGATTCCATTTCTCATCTGCCCCCATTTCATAAGAGGGTCAAAATATTTAATAGGAATTTATCTTAGGATGGTTTCCCAGAACCAGACTCTGAAATGGAGGTTCATGTAAAGAATGAAAGTGGACTGCAGGTACATGCAAAGTGGCTCCAAACTGATGCAAGTCCTTCTCAGAGAGCACAGGTATGGGTTGTTAGAAAAAGAGCCCTCTGGCAAGGGAGGGGTGCATAAATGGTAAAAGGGACCCAAGGAGTCCAGCCACAGCAGCAATGGCATCTGCTATTGGCTATTGGCTTCCATACTGCTAAAGCCCCAGATATGTCCAGTTCTTATTTCACTTTATTTCTCAGAGATATCCCCACTAGCTACTCTATCCTTGAAACAGTCTTTTACTTTGGCTTCTGTGACATTATTGTTTCTTGATCTTTTTTTTTTAAGATTTTATTTATTTATTTGACAGAGGTAGAGACAGCCAGCGAGAGAGGGAACACAAGCAGGGGAAGTGGGAGAAGAAGAAGCAGGCTTCCAGCGGAGGAGCCTGACGTGGGCCTCGATCCCAGAACACCGGGATCACGCCCTGAGCCAAAGGCAGATGCTTAACGACTGAACCACCCAGGTGCCCGTTTCTTGATCTTTTTAGCTGTCTTGCTCAACCTTTTGCAAGCTCACCGAACTCTACTCTGACAATGCATTTTAGAGTTTGTTCTAGGCTCTTTCTTCTCTATACTTGTTCTCTATTTGATCTCATCCCATGGATTTAGTTATCACTCATAAACAGATGCTTCAAATGATGATATCTCCAAACCAGTCCTTCACTCTGATTTCCCCATTAGTGGTGAATACCACTGTCTTCTTTTAGTATGATACCACAAACCAAATATGCCCCTAAACCATGGTCATCCCCTGAGAATATGTCCTTCCTATCTTCTCAGTGCCACCACCATTTATTAGTCTGTGCAAGTCTGAACCTATGTTATTTCTAAACATTCACAAATCTGCTCACATACCCCCCAAATAAATCTAAAACTGTTCTCATCAACCTCTATAATACTACCACTCTCATCCAAGCTCCTGTTATCTCTTGCAGTATTATTTAACAGCCTACTGATTGTTCTAACCATTTCTACTGCCACTCACCAATTCAGTGTATCTTTCTCACTAGTCTACAAGCTCTACCAATCACCATGGCTAAATTGTTTTCTTATAAAAAACATTTTATTTTAAGACAGTTTTAGATTAACAGAAAATTGCAAAGATAGGACAAAGAGCTCCCTTAAACTGCACCCAGTTTCCACTATTATTAACATGCTACATTAAAATGGCACATTTGTTACAGTTAATGAACCAACACTGATACATTATTAACTAAAGTTTATTCTTATTTCTTTTCTTTTTATTAACATTATTTTTTCCATGCCAGTAAGTCTTCCAGGATATTATATTATTTTTACTTATCATGTCACCTTAGACTCTTTGGCTGTGACAATTTCCCACACTTTCTTTATTNGGATATTATATTATTTTTACTTATCATGTCACCTTAGACTCTTTGGCTGTGACAATTTCCCACACTTTAATGAGTTGTGAGGAGTACCAGTCAGGTATTTTGTAAAATATCCTTTTATTGAGATTTGTTTGATTGTATTTCACTTGGTCTGTGGTTTTGGAGGGGAGAAAAACCACAAAGGTAGAGCCATTTTCATTCCATCAAATCAAGGGTACATACTATCACCATGATTTATTATAGTTAATGTTGACCTTGATTACATTGACCAAGGAGTCGCTATCAAATTTCTGAACTGTAAAGGTATCCTTTTTTCTTATTTCCATATTATACTCTTTGAAAAGCAGTCACAGTATATAGCCCACTTAAGGAGTAAAGAGTAAACCATCTCTTCGGGGGTGGAGTATATACATAAATGATTTAGAATCCTGCTCGGGAGATAGGTTGCTTCTCCTATTTATTTATTTATTTATTTATTTATTTATATTTGAGGGGATTCATAGATATTTATTTTATGCTTTGGGTCACAGCCCAATACTACTTTACTGTTGTTCAAATGTTCCTATCTTGGGCCTTTGGGAGCTCTTTCAGGTTGGCTCCTGTGTCTCTTTGCCATTGTGGGTTTTTTCTTTGAGCACTTCTGCATTTTCTGGCACTATAAGACATAGTATTATTTTGTATCTTTTATGCCCAAGTCTTAGAAGCAATGATTTCTCCAAGGAGCCCTGGTTTCTTTCACTGGAGAATGGTACTTGAAACCAAGATCTGGGAGGTAGGTGTGCTCATAGTGACTGGAATGTCCCTATTTTTCAGCTTTCTCCACTGGCAGAGCAAGAAATACATGCATGTATACTAACTTCTGTATATTTATAAATATTTCTCTATGTAACCATCTCTATCTGTAGTAAGCTAAACATGAGTTTGTATTCATGTTCAACTCTCCTCTATTACCACATTCATCATTACAGTGTCCCCTTCTTGCTTATCTACAACAGTGAAAAACCTGGCTCCCACCACCTATCATCCAGGTACTTAATTGTTCAAGTGCAGTATACTTGTACAGAAATATCAGAATTGTTAACCCAGAGACCCTTGGCGTACAAGTTTATCAACTAGAGTATAGTGTTTGCATAGTTTCTTTTGCCTTTAGTTTTATACACTCCACTCATTTACAAAGTTACTTAGGTCAGCACCTTACACGATTAAGCTTTGATCGTTTCCTCTCTATAGACTAACGCCATCCCTGACGTAGAGTAAGCGGCCAACAGGTTGCACCATTAAAAGAATTCAAGTATTTAATTTGAAAACTTTCAACTGCTTAAGAGAGAAGAAAGAAAAGGAGAAGTAGAGGAAGGAGAAAGAGGAAGAAGACAGAGCTTGAATTCATGTTCTACTACTAACTATGATTTGTGCCAAGTTATTTAACTTCTCTGAAACTCCATTTCTACAAGTGTAACGTAGGGATATTGATCACCAAAAGGGACTATTGTGAACAAATATAAGAAAATATTCATAAATTGCTTGGGAAAACATCAACGACATAGTAAGTATATTCTAAACATTAGTTCCTTTCCATTCTGGAGATTTCTAGACTCATCAAAGTTCATTTCAGGGATTCCAAGAAGTACCTGATCACCAAAATTACTTCCCTATCCAGCTGATGATCCCTGAAATTCCTTCTAGAGGGTCTAAGCTTTGTATTAATGGCAACAATTTAGGCCTAAATATACACATTTGGGGAGGATGACACTGATATATTTACGGAAGCAATTAACAGCAATACTATTAACAGCTAACAAATTGCTATGCTTCAGGCACTGTTCTGAGCCCTTTAAACTCAAGCCTCACAATGATCTTCCTTGGAAGACACCATTTTTAACCCTCTTTCTCAAATAAAGGAACTCACCCATATTTCAATCACTGTCAAAATATTATAACGCAAACAAAGAGGCTAGCCTGCTACATGGTGGCAGATCAGCAAGCTTACGAATTGGGGATATGAAATATAAATGTGGATATTTTCAGTAACTACATTTGCCATAATTACTTTTCAATATTTGGATTATTTTTAACATCTGAGCAAAATAATAAATTCAGCTCATCTTAAGTCTGCCACTCTGTGACCTCAGGTAAGTTATTTTTATTTATTTATTTATTTATTTTATTGTATTATGTTAATCACCATACAGTACATCCCCAGATTCCGATGTAAAGTTTGATGCTTCATTAGTTGCGTATAACACCCAGTGCACCATGCAATACGTGCCCTCCTTACTACCCATCACCAGTCTATCCTATTTAACCGTGCTTGAATTTGGCTTTTGGGTTCCTTTAAGGTTGAAAATCCAATGCTCTGAGTAGGCTTTGAGAATGTCTTCTTGAGATGGATTTGACTGTCTGCTACTTCTTTTCTAATGCATAACCAAACTCTCTCTCCAGCCCCCTGCCCCTAAATTTACAGAAACTTAGTTTGTTCCCTAACCTGAAAATGGTCTCAAATCTACCTACCCTACTGATCCCTCTTGTTCCGTATTCCTTTCATAGTTAAAATGGAATTTTATTTCCCACAGTCAACTCTGGTTTGGAATGCCAATGCAACAAGTCTGAAAGCCAAGTGTGAGTTCTCATTCAGTGCCAGGCATTGTGCTGAGTGCTTTAAAGGCACTATACTGCCTTAATCTTTATTCTCCTTTTCAGACAAAAACAAAAGAAAAAAACACACAAACTACATACATATAAAGACACATATACAAACTAGCTTCAGAGATCTTAAGCAAATTTCCCAGCACTTGACAGTGCAGAATTCTGAATATCTGACTCCAAAGCCCATGCTTTTGGCCACTAAATCTTGTCCCTTGAGATAAGTGATGACTTATATCCAAAGTGTTAATAACTAAGAGAAACATGGAACTGATGTTATAGACCTGGTGTATGATAAGGCAAAAATGTACAGTAACTACACAGAATGTATGGGACACTATGATGTTACATACGATAAGAGAAGTTACTATTATACTTCTATTCTTCAAAAGAGGAAGATGAGATTTATAAGTATAGTAAAATCGTAAAATGTAGCTCTGACTCCTACCCAGGTATCTTCCTATTGGCAAGATGGCAACAGCAGGATTACCTGGAGAAATTAATTTAAAATAAAAAGCAAAAAGCCAGTTGTAAATTCTGTAGGCCTGAATCACCATCAACCTAGGGACCTATATTTTTAAAAGGTCCCCATGTGATTCTGATGCATTCCCAAGTATACAAGCATCATACAAATACAGATTTGCCTGATAGAAGGGGTCACCCTCATTTACAATGGTAAAATACCAGGTCAGTGCTGTTTCCTCAACTTAATAGCCTATTGAAAATACTATCTATGAGATATCTCTCTACCACCACCCCCTCTGCAAGCATGAACACTTTCTGAAACCCATTTGTACCTTGGGTGACAGGAATACTCTCTTTCCAAATGAGATCCTAGCACCTTATTGACTCTGAAGCTGTTGGGGAGGCAGAAGATACTCTGGGCCTGGTCTTCAGACTCCTGGGATCAAGGTCATGTCTGTAGGATACTTGGAGACAAACTGTTCTTTCTTTTTAAATCTGGGGCACTTATAAAGGTGACAAGGCTTGATTTGGTCATGATTTCCTTACTCTACTCTTTAAGCTGCCCACCTGCCATGCTTTCTTCATTGTATCAGTCCTGCCCTCAGGAAAGCCACTTGAAGCAGTCATTTTTCCCTTTAGTCAAAATACTCTCTGTCTTAGAGGTATTTACGTCCTACCTTTTCCTTACTCTCATCTTTCCACCATCCATTTAGTCAGTAAATTAATTCAAAAAATGTACTTTGAGTATCTGTTATATTTCAGGTACCATTTAAGGCACTGAAGAGATAAATGAAACCCTTTAGTGTTATGGTGCTTGGGCATTCTCTCTCTGTCTCTCTCTCTTTCACACACACACTTGCTTTGGCCATGGATTCCCCGGGGGAAGTTCTATATAAGTGGAGTCCCTTTTTCTGGACCTTTCCCAAATTGTCCCTTTCCTACTATATCTGAACTAACACATGATGGGCTTATCTTCCACTGGAAGATAAGCCCATCAGATGAATTAGTCCTAGCTAGAGCATCAATTACTGATTATGAAGTTTTCAGTCACTACTCCCAGATAACCTACATTTGATCATTATTTCCTTCTATTCAAATTCTCTGCCCTATAATAAAATATGGGATGCACTCGGCATCCAGGGGAGACTTTCAACTTCCCTTGAACTACCATAACATGAAGCCAGCCCCTTCATTCCCCAAATCCATGAAAAATTAGTATCTGCAAGGATCCTATTCCTCTTGGCCCAGAAATCACAAAGTTGACTGCTCCAACTTGTTGTACATAGTTTCACCTAGTTTATATTTCTGCCTAAATTTGGAAATATTTTAATGTGCCTTTTCTGCAATTTTTTCCTTAGTTTTTCCTCTGTCCTTCTACTTAGGTAACAAACCTATGCACCCAAGTGTGCATATGTAAAATAAAAATTGCAAAAGGGTTTTATCCTTCCTGGCTCTGTAATGGGATACAAAAGCAGGGCACTGATCTAACTAATTCAGGGATAAACCCAAACAGGAGACAAAGTTTTTTTAAAGCAATGCCCCCCCGCCCCCGCCCTGCCACCAACCAACCTTCCAGAGATAATAGCCCTCTACCTCATTGTATGTTTTTCAGATCTATTCCTGAGAAAAGAACCCCATAGGAAATCAAAAGTTTAAACTGCAGGCCACCTGAGAGGAAACTGGAAAGGAAATGCCACCAGTAAGGGAGAAGACAGCGGCAAGCTGCTAGCGAGCAATCCAGGCAGGCTGTAGTTGGCTGTTATTGCAGAGGAAAAGCCAGCATGGCCTATAAGTCTGCATGCAATTGGCCCATCCCTCCAGTTACCCTCTGTCCCCATCTCTACCAAGCTCCCCTTCACCCAATCAGCTGCTGCCACAGTCCACCTCTCTGTTCACCCAGGGAGCAGGCATGCACTTTGCTCATGTTGCTCTTGCTGCCTGATGTGTTCTTTACCAATTCCAACTATGTTCCACTCCAGCACTCTCTCTCCCCATCCTTGCTTTCTTTGTTCCTGTTATATGGGTCTCCTAACTTACTGTGTATTACAGCTGATTTGTGTGTTTTTTATCTAAACCCATAGAATGGGATTCCACGAGGGAAGAGATTTTCTATTTTGTTTACCAATTTTTCACCAGCAATTAGAACAGAGCCCAGCATGAAGTACACACTCAATAAGAACTTGCTGAGTAAACAAACAGGCTTGCAATGAGCTGGTCCTGCAACCATGATTATGTCAAACAAAAAGAAAAAGAAAAAAAATGTAACCTAGTGTTTTCTGTTCTGATGCCAACAGATGATGAACTTTTGAGTGAACAGGGCATTGGCCAACGTTGAACCATTGTATGAAACCTTTTCCCTTTCTGTTTCTTCTGATTTTATCAAGACCAAAAATCTTTGGGCTAAAATATCATGAACACTTGCTAATTTCCTGTTTGGCAAGATGAAGAGGAAAAAGAAGGAGAAGAGGAAGAAGAAGGAGAAGAGGAAAGAGGAGAAGGAGAAGGTAGCAACAATGAAGGAGGGGGAGGGGGAGAGGGAGAAGGAGAAGAAGGTGGTTAAGTCTCAGGCTGTCCTTGGTTGGCAGCTGAATCTGGCTGAAATTTAATAACAGTTTTTGTTTTCATTTTTTTAATTTAATTTTTATTCTCAAGTAATGTAGTGACATAAAATTTCTTTGAAATCCCATTTATAAAAAGAAAGAGAAAAGGAGAAAAAAATGGAAGAAAGGAAGAGAGAGAAAGACAGGGACAGAAAGAGGGTGGAAAGGAAAGAGGGAAAGAAAGATTAATTCAAGGAAATGGTTCAGATGGTACACAGACTTTGCAAACAATGGTAAAGGTGTTGTAGCAATGGTATGGTAATGATTAACACTTTGGAAGCATCTACACTGTGAATAGATAGATCTCTAACCCTAGGAGAACACAGGAGGCATATCCTTTGGATACTAATCTCTGCAAGTGGTAGCAGCCCAGCATCCCAGTTGGACAGAAAGTGTGGGGTGCACTCTCTCCAAAATGTATGCTGTAGGAAAGCCCAGGAGTGCCAACTAGGTGCTGGGAAGATTACATGAAAAGAGAAGAAATGTTTAAAGGAGACAATTCTTACCCGTTACCAGTCTCTTGTTAGGTTGAGATAGGTGCTTAAAAAATGGTGAAAATAGAGAGGACTTGTGTGCCTCCTGGAGACAGTTTCTAGAAGAGCCCCAAAGGATGACGTGTCATTTCATCATGACAGTGACACTGTACAGTTCAATCCCAGCCAAGTTGTATGTTTTATCCCCTACACAATCTGTACAAGAACACTAACGTGCCCCTGCCCCTTCCTGACCTCATCCTACCCTCAGAATGCAGCTTAGCAGTTTACTGACAGCGGAGCCCCCTGGGAGGCATAGACCTACTGCATCGTAGACCATGAGCACTTGTCATTCTGAAAAAAGAGCCACAGACATATTTGAACTATAAAGAAATAAAAACAGAAACAAACCACATCCTTCTTATCTTTCACTGTGCACTTGAATGCAATTTATTTTCATTTTTACATTTTAAGGGGAAACTGTTGGAGACTTGGTGGTTAGAATAGAAATGAAGTATAGAGCATATCGCTTCTTTTTTTTCCCTTTCCTTTCCCACAGAGCTGGTGGGATGGATGTCTTTGCCTTCAGCTCTGAAATCTGTATTCTCTACTATCTGGGAAGAAAATACAGGATAATGTCCATTCTGCTGCCTTTACCCCATTTTGTTTATTCTCACAAGGTAGAATTTTAAAGAAAAATGAAACACATTAATCTTTATCTAGTAATTTATTTCTCTCCCACTAAATCCTTTAAAAGGCATATCATTTTAAGTGACCTTGTCTTTCAAAAATATGCATCCTCGGTCTTTTCAAAGCTGAATAGGTTAGTGAGCTTAAGCTTAATTCAGTCTCCTGAGATTGCTTCTCATTCTTCTTTCCAGCTGTGCTCCAAAGTACACCTCTGCATCCCTTGGAGAATCTCCATGTGGGGAGGGCGCAGTGAGTCTGAAAGCCATAGATCAACCTAAGACTTAGCTTTCCCACGTGATGTCTTGATGAGGGCTTCTCGTACAACCTGCAGCAATTCCTTCCATCACTGAATTTGTAGGATGTAGCTATGTTTATTAAGGGAGTCTGTGGTTTTCCTCAAAACCACCATCTCGACCTCAAATTAAACCAGATGTATCCCCTGTCAGTTTTGAAAATCCAAGGATATTAGCAGTGACTTAGAATTAAGTTTTAAAAGGAAAAGAAGGCCATTGATTAAAACTAGAAGAAGGCAGGAAG
Source organism: Ailuropoda melanoleuca (assembly GCF_002007445.2). Lineage (NCBI taxonomy): Eukaryota > Metazoa > Chordata > Mammalia > Carnivora > Ursidae > Ailuropoda > Ailuropoda melanoleuca. The sequence continues at coordinate 74,908,823 of NC_048221.1, read as the reverse complement.
CAATGTATGGTAAGAGTGAGGAGAGGTGACTGATATGGCCTCTGACCACCCTTTCGGTCTCTTCTGACACCTTGACTCTGTGTCTGACCTTAGCTCTAACCCAACAAAATTCTAACAGTTCCCTTAACAAATGAATACTGCTTCAGGGCTCAAGAGACATATACATATTACATATGTATACATATACATATTTTTTTAGATTTAATGATATGTGGTTTTTTTTTTNTATGTATACATATACATATTTTTTTAGATTTAATGATATGTGTTTTTTTTTTTTTTAAGATTTTTTTATTTTTTATTTTTTTTATTTGACAGAGATAGAGACAGCCAGCAAGAGAGGGAACACAAGCAGGGGGAGTGGGAGAGGAAGAAGCAGGCTCATAGCAGAGGAGCCTGATGTGGGGCTCGATCCCATAACGCCGGGATCACGCCCTGAGCCGAAGGCAGACGCTTAACCGCTGTGCCACCCAGGCGCCCCAATGATATGTGTTTTCTAAATGCTGTTGTAAACTGTATTTTTATTGAATTTGATATTTGATATGTGGAAAAATGCAATTACTTTTTATATATGGACTCTGTGTCTAGCAAACTTACAGAAGGATAATTCACCACATTTACATAGCTAGTAAATTACAAAGTTGGGAATCAAACCAACATTTATAGAATTCTAGACACCGTCCCCTCAACCATCCCCAAAAAGCCTTCCTAAGCCATTCTCAAAAATACTCATTCACCTATTCATATCCTCCACCAGGTGGAGTAATACCTTAATTGCTCTACTATATTTTTTCCCTTCTTTGCCATGCCATAACATTCTTTTTAGAAATAATTATTTATATGTTTCCTTCTTCTTTCTTACTATGTAGAGGTTCTATCTAAATTCTTCAGCAATCCATCCCTCCCACACAGAACCCACATGCCACAGCAGGAGTACTGACCTTTTGAACTGGGTGACTTGGTTGCAGGAGGCTATCCAGTGCACAATAATGTGTTTCACGGCATCTCTGGCCTCTACTCACTAGATGCCTGTAGCAACTGATCCCTGTTGTGATAATTAAAAAAAAAAAAAGTATCCAGACATTGACAATAGTCACTTTGGGGGCAAGACTGCCTTCAGGTGATAACCACTGCTTTAGATAAAGCCAACCCAGCTTTTACTCCATTGGCAGGACTAATTTTCCAAGAATAATCCCATCACCTTGCCAGTGATTGTTTCGGGAAAGAACATTTGACAAAATTTTGGCCTGTGAGACTGGATTTGAGGTCTATTCTGATTTTTTTTTTTAAGATTTTATTTATTTATTTGACAGAGATAGAGACAGCCAGCGAGAGAGGGAACACAAGCAGGGGGAGTAGGAGAGGAAGAAGCAGGCTCCTAGCGGAGGAGCCTGATGTGGGGCTTGATCCCATAATGCCGGGATCACGCCCTGAGCCGAAGGCAGACGCTTAACCACTGTGCCACCCAGGCGCCCCATCCTGATTTTTCTAAAAAAGTTTTTCTTTCTTTCTTTTTTTAATAATAATATTTTTTATTATGTTAGTCACCATACAGTACATCCCTGGTTTTTGATGTAAAGTTCCATGATTCATTAGTTGCATATAACACCCAGGGCACCACAATACTTGCCCTCCTTACTACCCATCACCAGCCTATCCCATTCCCCCACCCCCCCCAACCTCTGAAGCCCTCAGTTTGTTTCCCAGAGTCCATAATCTAAAAAAGTTTTTTCTTCTAAGAGAGGGACAAAGACTATTCTCTCTCTCTCTTTCTGAACATCACTGGGTACGAGTACACTGGAGCTACTGCAGCCATCTTGCTACCAGCCTGACGATGAATGTAACGCACACATGAATACACACAGCTGACCACCCCAAGCAACTTCTGGAGACAAGCAGACAGAACTACTGGATTAAATCTTCTAGGGTATGTGAGACAAGAAATTTCCTAATGCTTTAAATTAGCTTGAGAGGGAATGTCTTCTCTTCCTTTCTTCCTTCTTCCCTCCTTTCCTCTTTCCACTTAAGTATATAAGTTTGTAAAACCTAATTGAGTATGCTCTAAAAATAAAAATAAAATATTCTCTCCCAGCTCCCTTCTCCCCCTGACTTTCGAATACAGCAACCCCTCATTTCCTATCATTTTTCTCATTCTTCTCCCTGCTTAGGTACTCATTCCAGTGTTTTGAATATATATCTGTCAAAACCATCTTTATAGATTTATGCAGATATACACATGAACTTAAAATGGGTGTTATGTGTGTGTGTTTTGGTTTCACTGAAGGGTATTGTGCTATAAATATCATTCTATTTCCAGCTGCCTTTCATGATGGGGTGTGTGTGTGTGTGTGTGTGTGTGTGTGTGTTTGTCTGTTTCTTTAACTATATGGTATTCCACCACGTGTGATATTACATATTTCTTATCCTGTTTTGTATTAAGGACTTCTTACTTTCTATTCCCTGAATTTTTACCTTAAACCATTCCGAAATGGGCATCATTATTTATGTCTCACTGTGGACCTGAGATATAAGTGGAGGGGTTGTTAGGGTATTATTCACATACTTACCTTTCCTGAATATTGAACTATTTTTTTTCCAGAATAGGCCTCTCAGCCAAAACTCCCACAGCAGTACCCGAGCACCCCTATTTCCTCATATCTCTAAAAACACTTGATGTTTTTAAAGTTTCTTATATTTTCTAATATGACCCTTATAAAATGGTATCTAATTGGTTTGATTTGTATTTCTGAGATGGTTAATAAAGGTGGATATTTGTTTACATATTTAAATGCCTACTTCGGAGGATTGTCATGACTGTTTTAAAAATTAATATATGTAACAATTCTTGGGAGCATAATATTAGCTATTTCTAATATTACTATTATTATCAGTATTTTTATCATTACTATTATATATTAACCATTTGATATCTCTGTGAATTGCTTGTGTTTTCCCCCAGATTTCTCTTTCTTATTTACTTATTTCCAATAATTCTTTCATATTATAGATATCAATCCCTTTTCTGAATAATGATGCAAAAATATTACCTTCAGATCTTGCCACAAAGCTGGTAACTTCATCTATGGAGTAATTCAGTGACATGGACTGTACAATTTGGACAGGGGCAAATTCATCAAATTTTCTCCTTAAAATTATTTTTCTTTTGGGGTATTGCTTAAGAATCCCTTCGACAGAAGGGGCAATGAACCATGAGAGACCATGGACTCTGGGAAACAAACTGAGGGCTTCAGAGGGGAGTGGGGGTGGGGGAATGGGATAGGCCGGTGATGGGCATTAAGGAAGGTACATATTGCATGGTGCACTGGGTGTTATATGCAAGTAATGAATCATGGAACTTTACATCAAAAACTAGGGATGTACTGTATGGTGACTAACATAATATAATAAAAAATTATTATTAAAAAATCCCTTCATCCTCCCAAATGCCAAATATTTCTCTATGCCTTTTTTTAAAATAATTTTTATTTTGTTATGTTAGTCACCATACAGTACATCCCCAGTTTTTGATGCAACGTTCCATGATTCATTATTTGCGTATAATACCCAGGGCACCATGCAATATGTGCCCTCCTTGCCTTTCTTGTATTGGCTTTACAGTTGTACATTTGGGCCTCTAATCCATTTGAAGTTCAGGAGTGAGATAGTAAAATTTTGTTTTTACGGCTTACAATACAGTGAACCTATTTTTCCAATACCACTTCTTCAAAAATCCATTCCTTACCCTACTAAAGTGTGATGCCTCCTATTCATAGATGGCTCTGATTCTAGGCTTTCTACTTTATTCCATTGCCTATTGATTGGTTCTTGAGTTAGTGGCACACAGTTTCTTTAACTATGCCTTTATAATAGATTTTTATACCTCATTTCTTCAAAACTAGCTTTTTTCTCTCTCACTCACTCCTAAAAGTGGGACGGCTCAAATTTCTGTTGAGATTTTCTGACTTCTAGTGGCTATTTTTTATGCTTTGCCTCTTAGCCTTATGGCTGTACTAATAAAAAAAATTGCAAACGCATCAAAGAAAAAGTTGCCTTTGCCTGGTCCCTCAAGTGCTTTTTGGTAATTCTTTCAAACATATGTTCTCCATATTTTATCCAGGCTTTTTACTTGTTATTGGTGAGAAACTTGATCTATAAATTGTTAGTCTAGCATAGACAAAAAATTGATTTTTAAAAAATATGGAAGCTCTGATCAACCACCTTTCTGAACTCTTACTAATTCCAGTACGTTTTCTGCATCAGTGATTTTTTTTTAGATTTTATTTATTTGTTTATTTATTTATTTAAGAGAAAGAGAGAAAGAAAAAGAGCACAAGTAGGGGGAGGAAAATAATCTCGAACACCCACACTGAGCATGGAACCTAACACAGAGCTTGATCCTACCACCCTGAGATCATGACCTGAGCCGAAACTAAGAGTCAAACACTTAACTGACCGAGCCACCCAGGCGCCCCTCAGTGATATCTTTGTTTCCTTGTGTCACAGATTGGGTTCACCTGTAGGAAACAGAGGTAGATGTTCAAGGCGTTTACTGGGGAATCAGTACTTATGAAAGGCAAGGGGAGGAAACAGCACAGAGGAGAAAAAGAAGTTGAGCTGTATGCAGACCAGACAAAGCCTCAGCTGTCTCAGCAGGGAGTTCTGGAATCAGTACCACTGATCAGACTTGTCCCATATTGGGTCATACTGAGTCAAAACAGCCAAGCCTTCATATACCACCTTGTCACCAGGTGACAGATGCTCTGGGAAGGTATGACGTCTCGGAAAGGGCAGAAGGTTCTCTGCAACTGAGCTGGGCCCTGAAGGAGCAGATTGCTGAAGGCTCAGCTGACTGCATTCCCTAAGCTGGTTTAAGTCCTTTTTTGAAGGAAAATATTAACAATATGTACCTATGTTTACCACACCTTCTAAGTTATATATACCCCTTCACTCCTTAGGGAGAAGCTCCAGATCTGTGAGATCCCTATTGTGTGTTGCATGCAGGGATTGGGGTTTTTGACTAGACCATGGCTGCTTCGCCTATCCACCTGGATGGGACCCCTCTGTCTCTGTCTCGTGTGGAGGGAGGGAGCTGTCCAGCTCATTCTCAGTTCTTTTTCGGCAGGAATCATTCCAGGTGCAGCTGCAGATTCGGTGTGTTCATGGAAGGAGGTGAGTTCAGAGTCCTCCTATGCTATCATCTTGGACTACATACAGCTCTGTTTTGCTTTCATTTGTGAAAGACTCTTGCTGGATGTAAGAGTGTTGGTTCTTTGTTCTTTTTTTTCAGTACTTGACTATGTCATCCGCTACATTCTGGCCCCTATTGCTTCTGATGAGAAGTTAGCTCTTAAGCTAATTGAGGTTTTCTTGTTTTTAAGGAATCATTTTCCTCTCGTAGCTTTTAAATTTTTCTCTTTGTCCTTGAATTTCAGCATGTTTACAATCACATGTCTAGGTATGAATCTCTGTTTTTATCTTACTTGGAATTCATTTTGTTTTATCCCAGTCTGGAATTATCTCTGAGCCACAGCTTTGGAACTGAGGGTGGGTACAGCGGCTTGCTTTTCTTGAGTGGCCTCCCTGCTTTACTAGGTGTGTCGGCACCTGTCTCTGATCTCTTCAGTTTACTTCTCCCAGTGTGGAGCCTCTGCCCTACAAGCAAGCCTGGGCAAGGTTAAATGGGATCCCAGCACTCTCGGCCTGCCACACCGGGCATACACGTAGTGGAGGAAGAGAGCTCCTGACCTTTCAGCTACTTGTGCCAGGAATTCAGTTCCTGCAATTCAGAGCTAGGGGTGATGAGACATGCTCAGGGCCTAACCCTCCCACTGAGATACTATACCCTTGACTAGGAGCTGAGGAAAGAGGGAGCCCTGTCTTCCAGGCCACACCTAACCTGAGTAGAGTTTCCATCATGCTAAGCAAGGGAGGCTGGAGTGTGGTTAGAGAAGGAGTGAGTTGACTCCAGTGCCATACTCTGGCTGTCCTTACTGAGATTTAATAGATTTCTTGAATTAATGCTTCTTCATTTGCTGTCTGTAGTTAGAACAATTTATAGAGACGTTGAGTGGTTTCTCTGGATGGATGGACGGACAGATAGATGCAGATATATAGATACCTATCTCTGTATATATGCGTGTAATATATAAATACTACTATTTACAGATTACATAAAATATTTGCCAGCTATGGGCATTTCTCTGAGGAACAGGTTCTCAGAGATGCTAGAGGCCCTATACTGGTGGTGGTTTCTGATCTATCTTGTCTTGATGTTCTCTGAGAGTTTCTCAACCCTGTCTTCCAGTACCTTAACTCAGATGATACCTGAACTTTTCCTTTTTTTATCAAGTCTCTCTCACCTTGCCCATAGGTATCTCCTGACTTCAGGGGCTCTCCTAATACCACAATCCCAGGTAATACCCTTTTCTGGGGTCCCCTGGTTATAGGCGGAAGGGCTAGGAAGCCAAGAGAAGGATGCTCTGGGACAGATCAGCATGTCTGTGGTTCCTGATGTTGCATCTCTCCATGTTCATTCAGTTTCCATGGTGATAAGCTTACTGCCTATGTCTGGTACCAGACTCAACTGGGATGGTACTGGACTGCTACTTCTCTCTCCCACGGTAGCTACTGTAGAGGTCATGATTTATTCAAACCAATATAACAGAAAAGAAAGGACATGTTTAGAAAACTGTTTCTAGGGGCGCCTGGGTGGCACAGCGGTTAAGCGTCTGCCTTCGGCTCAGGGCGTGATCCCAGCGTTCCGGGATCGAGCCCCACCNGCTTACTGCCTATGTCTGGTACCAGACTCAACTGGGTTGGTACTGGACTGCTACTTCTCTCTCCCACGGTAGCTACTGTAGAGGTCATGATTTATTCAAACCAATATAACAGAAAGGAAAGGACATGTTTAGAAAACTGTTTCTAGCCACCCCCAATGTTTCCTTAGCCTTCTCATGTTGCAGTCTACTTTTTATTTCCTCGTCTTTCTTCGTCATCAGTCACACCCCAACCTCCTTCCCACAAACCCATGTCCAGAGCTCAAATATTCCTATTTATCCAAATCACCCTAAATCAAAGTGTTTCGCAATGCTTTTACTTTATTTGGTAAACTTGTTCTGAAACCCATTAATCTCCTATACTTTTTTCCTGGAAATTCTAAAATTCTAGTTAAGGAAGTAAGTCTTATTCTCCAACTGTTCTAGAACCAGATGCCAACTTTCTATTACTTATATTTTAAGGCATCTTTATTTTCTATTAACTGGTCACATCTCCCTTTCCCTGTAGTATGTGAAGTCAAAAATCATTTCTTCTTCCTCTTTGTGTCCCCAGTGCCTGGGCAGTATTGGACAGGTATATTGAGGACCTGATATGAGTTCAGTGTTGTGGCTCTTTTCAACTAATAACCTGGAACCCAGTGGTCATAAGGTGAAGAAGGAGAGATACCTGGCTTTGTCTTTTTAATGTATTTTCAATGCTGCAGTAAATGAACCCATTTTATCAAGGGTTAAACACATCAATTATACCCATAGCTTCAGAATGCCAGTAAATGGAAGAATGATCTATTACTTTCCAACATTGTTGCATTGATAACTAATGCAAAGCTAGCTTTTCAGCTGTGTATCAACCCTTTTCTTCTGCCAGGTATTACTGTACTTAAGTGCCTCCCCAAGCAACTGCATTTTTGTTTCTGCTTTTAATACCAGACCATTAATCCCAATGTTCTGTTTGGAGTAATGTGATATGTGTGAACCCAGACTTAGGAATTATGATAGTTAAAAGCCACATTTAAAGAGGCTGATGCAAAATAGGATTTCATTTCTTTCTGGTATTAGGCTTTTAAGTGCCAGAAAAATAACCATCTACACAGAGGAATTTTTCAATAAGAGCTGCAGCTATGATATTTTAGTCACAATTCTCTCCAAATCAGCTGCAGATATGAATCTTGTTGGAGTAATGGTAGTTCAAGAAAGTGATTGTGTAAAATTGATTTAAATCCCTTGACAGTATGTCTACATTCGATAGTCAATAAAAAAAGAATTTCATGGGCCAAAGAAGTGATTGCTACAAAGCAGATATGTCTCTTCCTCAAAAATCATAATGCAGGACCTTATTCCTTAATGTTTTGACTTCTCCTTCCCCAGCAACCTTTGCAGCCCACTTGAATCAGGCCCATTTACTTGATATGTATGACAGAAAAAGTAAAGGTGATTGAGAGGCATGCATTTGGGACTGATTGTCATTGAAATGGAAATATTTTTGCATTTATATGGAGAATGAGAACTTTCCTACCAGAGGTTCTCAGATTTTTTATGTTTTCTAGGATTAGGAAGGACCTCCACATGGTAACACAGCCTAAAGTCTCTTTTCTTGAGACAGGTAAATGTGACAAACTTCTCTGTGGCCCAAACCCTGCAGTAGATGACATACACATTAATTCTCTTAGCAAGGGAGGTAGGCATCATCTCTTTGTTACAGGCAAGGGCATGAGGCTCAAGGAAGCAAAGTCACAGAGAGTATCAGTATCAGAGCTGAGATCTGCCCCCAGACCATGCTTTTTCTACCCATTGCTGACTCCTAAGTAATTCATGATTGAGGGGAACTCCCTGTTTCAGCAAATCAATATATTAAAATCCACAGCCACTAAATAACAATTCAGAAGGTGATTCTTCATAGTGTCAAAGGATTTCCTAGCAGGTCCATTTAAATAGCCAGTACTTTAAAGTACCAACATTCAATATATGAGTATTAAAAATATTAAAATATTCACTTTAATTTGTATTCACCATCCAAATAACAGTTTCCATTTATAAAACATTTATGTATTATATATATTTAATGTAGTATATATACATATGTACACATATACACATATATATGTATGCAGATATGTACATTTGCATATATACATAATATATATTTAATTCTACATTAATTCTGTACAATTCCCCTGAAAGGTCCTATTTTAGCCCCATTTTATAATTGAGGGAATTGGCGTATAGAGAATAAATAAGGTCATATACCTGGAAGGCAGTGAAGGCAGGATTTGAATCCCAGTTGTCTGAATCCCGAGCTCGTGTGCCAAGACAATACACCAAATTTTTGTTAGGTACAACATTTCCTCAACCTGTGGTATGTCATCACGATGCTCAGGAACTTCTTTCTTTTGACAAATCATTTTGCTGATGGGTCATGGTGAATTTAATTTCAGACAAGTATTGATCGGAAGCTGTTATTTACCTATCACTTTACTGGGTGAGGATGTGGAGAAAAACAGAAAATATGTCGTCATTGTCCTCAGGAAAATTTTAATCTATTTGAGGAAATCTCTTGAATTCTATAAGTGTATCCTAAATATGAACACCTGTCTATTGAGTTTCAGTGTTTTTGTTGTTGCTTTTTTACTATTTTAAAAATACGTTTTTTGAAATATTACCTTGCAGTAGTTTATACGTTCTTCTAAGCTATCTTATGCTAAAAATCTGTTTTTGCAGCCATACCTTTAAACTAGCTTGGTTTTTGTTTTGTTTTGTTTCCTTCATGTTTTAACATTTGGGAGGTCCACTTTACTCCTGTTCAGTTTCTCACCTTTTCAGAACTTCTGAGGGAGGGTAATCTCAATTGTATGAGAATTCCAAATTAACTTTAAAATCATGTTGTATTCCCCCCAAATACTCAGAATTAAGTAAGTTGAATTGGGAAGAAATGGCACCTGCAATACCTGTTTAATCTTTCTATCTAAGTATATCCTCTTGTGTCCATTCATTCAAGTTTATTTTTAAACTTAACCAATAATACTTGAAGTTTTCTTCCATAAAGTTTCTCATTAAATACTACTGGTGAATTAATTTAAGTTTGAGAATGGGAGTATTTATTAATTAGAATATTTGCTATTTTTGAAATAATTGCTAGTTTTATATTAGGCAAATTTTCCCATTTTTTATTAATCTCTAATTAAGCTTCTGCTTCCTTTTTTTTCCTTATAAACATATTTTTCATGTGTTTTTAAACACTCCTCTAAATGCGTTTACAGTGTTGCTTTTTTTTTTTAAAGATTTATTGATTTATTCGACGGGGCGGGGCATAAGCAGGGGGAAGAGCAGAGGGAGGGGAGAAGCAGACTCCCTGCTGAGCAGGGAGCCCAACACAGGACTGGATCCCAGGGCTCTGGGATCATGACGTGAGCCTAAGGCAGATGCTTGACTGACTGAGCCACCCACGTGCCCCTACAGTATTGCTTTTAAACTACAAAGGAAATGGCCCTCCACGCAGCTCAGCCATGCTGACAGCTTTCCCGATATGATATCCCAGCCTAGTTCAGTGACCTTAGAAAGTGCCATCAGAACGGAGAGCCTGTGTTACATTGTTACATTTGTTTCCCCGTTTCCTCTCATTATTTCACCAGGAAAAAAAGAAAGAAAGAAAGAAAAATACTTGTTAAAAAAATTTTTTTTTTTTTACCGTATTTGGGTATAATTTGAAATTTATACAGAGAATGGAGCTTGAGAGAGAAAGTATTGCCTCAGAGGCTTCTGGAGGCTTAGAACTTTCTTCCAGTCTTCTCTCTACAGGCTTGCAGTATGGTCCCAGTGGGTTTGCACCACATGCTCGGTCCCGGGCTGCTACACTACTTTTCCTAGCCATTGGGCTGTAGAGCGTTCCCAGCCAAGCTTCCCGCGCTACAGATTGCTTCAGCTGACAGATTGCCTGGCTGCTCCTCTCTCCAGGGAAGCCCATGAGCGGGTGCAGGGAGTTCTGCTTTATTTTCCTAAAAGAACTGTCTCAGAGAACTTGGTATTCAAATAAAACATGTAGTGTGATGTTGAAATGCTGATCTAAAATTCAAAGTACTTTGAAGTTGCAGGGCATTAAGAATACCTGCAGGCCCTGAGTGCTCCCTAGTCCTGCTGCCACCAATTTTCATCATCTCATGCTTGGATTACCAGGATAGGATTTGGGTTGTTCCACCTTTTCCCCATAATGCCTTCCTCCAATTCTTCTCGGGGATCTCAATCAGATAAATTACCCTCAAACTACAATTTTCAGCCTGACATTCTTTAGCACAAATGTTTTCAGTGGTTCCCTCTTATAGGTAGAATAAAATCCAAACTCCTTGTCATGGCATGCAATTCCCTTGAGTTCCCTTTGTGAACTTTCACTCCACCACAGTGGTTTTCAACTGGGGGCCATTTTACCCCCCAGGACACATTTGGTTGGCATAACTCCGAGGGGGGGGGGATTTCCTGGCATCTAGTTGGTAGAGATTAGGGAGGCTGCTACACATCCTATAATACCCAAGACAGCCCTCGTAACAAAGGATTACATAGTCTAACAGGTCAACAGTGCTGAAGTTTAGAAACCTTGCCCCAGACTAATGGGACTGGGGGTTGTTCCTGCAACGTGCCATGCCCATATCACCTACCACACATTCTTCAGCTTTCCAACTCTAATTCCTAAGTGTAATTCCTATCTTGACACCTGCCAACTCTGCAAAGCCTTGCTGCATGAAATGCTTTCTCCTTCTGAATTTTTCTTGCATGTATCGGTCCCATTCCTGTGTTACTTTTCTTAAATGTTATTTCCCCAATTGTATTATAGATTTTTGAAGTATAAGGAATCTATCTTCTCTCTCTCGTATGCCCCACAGTACTTATTATAGGGCTACACATATAATGGGTACTACAAAATATTTGTTGTTCAACTGGACACAAGAAAAACAGTTCATTTTGATGGTGGCCTCTCTATTCGGCCATGTGGCTCCACTTACTACATAATTTGATTACCGCAGCGGCAGTCACTGAGTTCCTAAGATGTAGTCTCAAGCACAGTTTCTTTGTTTTAAGACACTGACAGTTTTACCAGGCCCACAGAGCAAAGCAGCATAATGGAATACTGGTGATCAGGTATGGCCTGTCTCCCACTGTCACGCCTCTTGGCCTGCTATTATCCTAAATGAGTGGCCATGTGGAACAAATCACTAACGTGAAGGACAAGGCAAAACTGCCAGGAAAGAAAGCATGAAATGGTAAATGTTTTATTTAATCTAGAAGGATATGGAAATGTTTCATCTGATGCCAGCCTGCTGTTTTAAACAACCTCAGCTTCACTGTACTTTTGCAGTCAAAGCTAGCTAAGCAGGCTGAAAGAACACATTAGTGGCCCCGTGTCTGTCCTGGTCACTGCCTCTCCTACAGATACATGGTTCAGTTTAATTTAATTAACCAAACAGAGACGGAGCACCTGCTACATAAAATGTACATACATACAGTACGTGGCAGTAGGTGTGGTGTAAAAATGTCCTCAGAGAACTTGCAGTCTGGTAGGGAAAGCAGACAAAATACGACGAATGGTAGTAAAATGGAGCTCTGTGTCCTCCAGGTAAAGAGCAAGCAGGTTTAGGGGAAGCACCTTGGTGTCACTTCAAAGACCTTTCAAAAAGAAGAAATAGGAGTGCTTTCTTTTTCATTTCCCTTTTTCTGAGGTGTTATTGTTGTATATTGCTGCAGTTACAAATTGCCACGAATTCAGTGGCTGCAAACAACACCCATGTACCCTAGTTCTAGAGGGCGGAAGTCTGACTGGGCTAAACTAAGGTGTCACCCAGGTTATGTTCCTTTCTTCAAGTCCTAGGGCACAATCTGTTCCCTTGCCTTCTCCAGATTCTAAGTTGCTCACATTCCTTTCCTCCTGGCTTCTTTCCTCTATTTTCAAAGCCAGCAATAGTGGGTTGAGTCCTTCTTAGGCCTTCTACTTATAAGGACTCATGTGATTAGATCAGGCCATCTCAGATAGTCCATGATAATCTCTTGGTCTCAATATCCATAATCTGAATTACCTCTGCGAAATCTTAATTACCTTTGCCAAGTAAGGTAATATATTTGCATGTTCCAGTGATTGGATTGTGGACATCTTGGGGGACGGTGAGGCTATTACCCACCTTACCACATAATATAAAACTTGCAGTAACTTGTACAAATGTTAAGTATACAAGCTGATGAATATTTGTGTGTATACATTCACACATTTCCAACACTCCCATTTTCTGGAATGTTTGGTAACCTACTTTGTTCATACACTTATCCAAAGATAACCATTCTTTGACATCTATCACCATTGATTAGTTTTGCCTTTTTAAAACTTCAGATAAACGGAATCCAACAATATGTGTTACTTTCACGTTAAGCTGCTTTTTCGCAATCCTCTATCTGTGAGATTAAACCACGCCCATGCAACTATAACACTAGTTCCTCATTTGCAAAGCTGTGTATGATTCCACAATATGCGTATATCACAATTTATTTACCCATTCCATGGATAGACATTTCAATTGTTTACAATTTGGGGCTATTGTGAATAAAGCCACCATGAACTTTCTTTTGCACGTCTACTGGGTCCTATGTATACCCATGCTCGGTTTAATAGATAGCACTGAAGAGTTTTCAAAGCAGTTATACTAATTTACACTCCCACCGGCAGTAATAAGAGGCTCAGTGGCTCTGCGCCCTGACCAACACTTGATATTATCAGTCCTCTTGATTTGGTGCTTCAACTGGGGTTATAAGTGGTATTTCACTGTGGTTTTAATTTGCATTTTCCTGATGACTAATGATATTGAGCATCTTTTCTTATGCTTATTGGCTATTTGCATATCATCTTCAATTTTTTTGCCTGTCTTACTTTTAATTATCTTTTTAAAAATGATTCATAGGTGTATGTATACATACACATATATATATATTTAAGATTTATTTATTTAATTTAGAGAGAGAGATTGAGAGAGAGCATGAGTGGGGGGAAAGAGAGAGAATCTCAGACTCCCCACCAAGCACTGAGCCCGTCGCAGGGCTTAATCCCATGATCCTAGAGATAGCCACCTGAGATGAAACCAGGAGTCAGACGCTCTACCACCTGAGCCACCCAGGTGCCCCAGTGTTCTATATATTTTGAAAAGAGTTCTTTATCAAATATATGCAATGCAACATTTTTCCCACCTTTCGTTAACCATCACTTTTGGTGGACAAAGTTACTTTTAATAAAGACCATTTCAGCAATCTCTTTATCGTTAATGTTTTTGAGTTATATTTTAAAAATTGTTCCCTACCACAAGAACATGAAGATATTCTCTTGTGTCATCTTCTAGATGATATATTGCTTGGCCTTTCACATTTAGATCTATAGTTTATCTCAAATTACTTCTGTGTGTGGTATAAGGTAGGGGTCAGTTTACATTTCTTTTTCATATGAATATCCATGTAATTCAGCACCACTTATTGTAAATATCATCCTAGTGACTCCGCAGGAAAGATGGTAGAGTAAGAGGATCTTGAGCTTACCTCCTCCCATGGACACACCAAGGCAACAAATACACATATTGCAGGTAACACTGAAAACAACCCGAAGATTGGGAAGACAGATCTTCCATTAGTTGTGAGGAGGAGGCCACATCAAAAAGAGTAGGAGGAATGGAGACACTGTTGGGAACAACACCCCCCCCCACGACTAACCTCAATGGGAAAGACATCACAAGCATGGAGGAGGGAGGAAATCAGAACTCATATCAGGCACCCCCAGCCCTGAGGACTGCACTAGGAATATGATTTCCCATCATGTCTGGCTTTGAAAATCAGCAGGGTGTAACTCCAGGAAGCTTTAAAAATTGGTTAGGGTATAACTCCAGGAAAGTCAGAGGGCATTAGGAAACAGAGTCCCCACCCTTAAAGAACCGACACACTGAATGATATGACCCAAGACATAGCACATAAACATCAGTGTGAAAAGCACCTGGAGTATACGTGAAGGTGATTTCTTGACTAATTTTAGGATGTGAGCCAGAAAGGCAGGGATCTGCAGATTTCTCCAAGAACAAAAGTATTGGTGGGTACCATTTTTTTTTTTTTTTGCCTCCCTAAGCCTTGATAACCAGATGCTTGTGGGAGTCAGTTCTAACAATCTTTATCTATCTTGCTAGCACCACAAGCCCTGTCCTAGTGTTCCTCTGTGGACCTGTCTGTCCCACCCAACCAGCCTGCCTTAGCAGGCACCCCTACAAAGTGGCTCCTGCCCCACCCCACCCAGTAGGTAGCCCTGGCAAGGACCAGCACCCTTCTGAAGTGACTTCTGCCCTGGGGGGTAAGGGAGGTAAGGGAGACAATTTCATACACCAGCAAACTTTCAGTTTCTACAGCTAGGCCTCTTAGCTGGCTGTGAAGGAAGCAAGCCCTGCCTTTTAGTGTGCTTGCATCTGTCAGAGCAGCTAACTGCAAACAACAAGACTGGGGACAGACTCTGACCACCAGCAAGCTCATTGGTGGCTGCAGCTGGACCTCTCAACAGCACCAGGAGCAAATCCTGCCCAGGGTACCTGCATCTGACAAAGCAGGTCTTTGCAGCCAGCTGGGCTGAGGACAAGCCCTACCCATGATTATGCCTATAGCCTTTGTGGCCACAACAGGGGGGTGCACAGAGCCTACACAGGAAACAACCATAGAGTGGCTGGATCTGGTAAGCAAGATGGATTGCACTACAGGGCACACGGGAGCTCTTCTAACATGAGGCCACCACTTTCAAAGCCTGGAGATATAGCTGACCTACCTAATACAATAAAAAAATACAGAGAAGTAGACATAATGAGAAGACAGTGGAATATGTCCCAAATGAAAGAATAAGAAAAAAAATCACATAAAAAGAGCTAAACAAAACAGGTAAGTGATAACCTGATAAGTAGTTAAAAGTAAGGATCATAAAGATACTCACTGGACTTGAGAGAAAAGTGGATGAACCCAGTGAGAACATCAATAAAGAGAGAGAAAATACAACCAGTCAGAGCTTTAAGAATATAATAACTGAAATGAAAAATAACTAGAGGGAATCAATAGGATATTAGAGTATACAGAAGGAAAGCTCAAGAAGTGTAAGACAGAATAATGGAAAACGACCAAAATAAACAGCAAAAAAGAAAAAAAGAAAAAATGAGGATAAGTTAAAGGGACAACAGCGACATCATCAAGAACAATAACATTCACATTATAGGGGTTCCAGAAGAGTAGAGACAGAAGGGGGCAGAAAGCCTATTTGAAGAAATAATAGCTGAAAACTATCCTAATCTGGTGAAGGCAACAGCCATCTAGGTTCACGAACGGCAGAGAGGCCCTAAAAAGATGACTCCAAGGAGTTCCACGCAGTAACACATAATAATTAAAATGCAAAGTTAATGATAAAGAATCTTGAGAGCAGCAAGATAAAAGCAAACAGTTATATACAAGGAAAAGCCCTTAAGGCTATCAGCTGATTTTTCAGCAGAAACTTTGCAGGCCTGAAGAGAGTGGCATGATATAGTCAAAAGACTAAAAGGAAAAAACCTACAACAAAGACCACTCTACCCCAGCAAGATTATCACTCAGAATCAAAGGAAAGATAAAAAAACTTTTCCAGACAAACAAAAGTTAAAAGGACTTCATCACCACTAAGGGAGACTTACAAGAAATGTTAAAGGCAATTCTTTAAGTGGAAAGAAAAGGCTATAACTACAAGCATGAATATTATGAAAGGAAAAAATTGTATTGGTAAGAGCAAATATGTAGTAAACATAGTAGATTAATCACTTATTAAGCCAGTATGGAGGTTAAAAAACAAAAGTAGTAAAATCACTTATATCTACAAAAATGAGTCTACAGATACATAAAATAAAAATATGCAAAATATGATATCATGTACATAAAACATGGAGGGGGTTATAAAAATTTTATTGCTTTTAGAATGTGTTTACACTTAAGCAGTATAGACTGCTATACACATAGGATATTATATATGAAGCCCATTGTAACCACATATCAGAAACCTACAATAGATACACAAAAAATAAAGAGAAAGGAATCCAAGCATAATATTAAAGAAAGCGATCAAACCACAAAAGAAGAAAGCAAGAAGGGATCAAATAATTACAAAAATGACCAGAAAACAATTAATAAAATGTCAGTAAGCACATTTCTACCAATAACTGCTTTAAATCTAAAATAGACTAAATTCTTTAATCAAAAGACATATGGTGACTGAATGGATTTAAAAAACAGCAAGACCCATCTATATGCTGCCTACAAGAGACTCACTACAAGATACCTAAAAACACAAACAGACTGAAAGTAAAGGGATGGAAAAGAAATATTTCATGCAAATGAAGGGAAAAAAAGCTGGGGTAGAAATACTTTTATCAGACAAAATTGACTTTAAAAATAAAGACAGCATGAAACAAGAAGTTCATGTAATAATAAAAGGATTAATCCAACAAGAGGATGAAACAGTTGTAAATATCTATGCACCCGTTAGAGAGGCACCTAATTATATAAGGCAAGTATTAACAGACATAAGTGGAGAAATTAACAGTAATACAATAATAGTAGGGCACTTTAATGTCCCACTTACAACAATGGATAAATCATTCAGACAGAAAATCAACAAGAAAACAGTGGTTTTGAATGACACATTAGACCAGATGGACTTAACAGACATGTAGAGAACATCCCATCCAAAAAGAAGAGAATACACATTTTTTTCAAGTGTGCTTGGAACATTCCCCAGGATAGGTTACATGTTAGGCCACAAACCAAGTCTCAACAAATTTTAAAATACTGAAATCCTATCAAGCATCTTTTCCAACCACAATGGTATGAAACTAGAAATCAATTACGAGAAAAAAACTGGAAAAAAACACTAATACACGGAGGCTAAGGAACATGCTATTAAACAACTAAGGGATAAACAAAAAAATCGAAGAGGAAATAAAAAAAAATACATGGAGACAAATGAAAATAGAAACACAGTGGTCCAAAATCTTTGGGATGCAACAAAAGCTCTTCTAAGAGACAGTGTTCTAGGAATAAAGGCCTACTTCAAGAAGCAAACAAAAAATTCAATCCAACCTTATACCTAAAAAAAACTGGAAAAAAAGAACATCTCAAAGTTAGTAGGTGGGAGGAAATAATAAAGATCAGAGCAGAAATAAATGAAACAGAGACTAAAAAATTTTAAAAAGTAGAAAAGATCAATTAAACCAAGAGCAAGTTCTATGAGAAGATAAACAAAACTGATAAACCTTTAGCTGGACTAATCAAGAAAAAGAGAGATGACTCAAAATCAGAAATGAAAAGAGGAGAAATAGCACTGATATCACAGAAAGACAAAGGATTATAAAAGAATATTATGAAAAGTTATATGACAAAAAAACTGGATGATTTAAAAGAAATGGATATGCTTCTAAAAACATACAATCTCCCAAGATGGAACAGGGAAGAAACAGAAATTTTGAACAGACCTATTACTAGTACCAAAATTGAATCAGTAATCAAGAACTCCCAAAAAACAAAAGTCCAGGACCAAATGGCTTCACAAGTGATTCCTACCAAATAATTGAAGAAGAATAAATACCTATTTTTCTCAAAGTACTGCAAAAAATAGAATAGGAAGGAAAACTTCCAAAATCATCCTATTTGAGGCCTGCATTACCCTGCTACTAAAATGAGACAAAGACACTATTAAAAAGGAAAACTACAGACCAATATCCCTGATGAACGTAGATGCAAAAATTCTCAACAATATATTAGCAAAACAAATTTGACAATACATTAAAAGGATCATTCACCACGATTAAGTGGCATTTATTACAGAGATGCAAGGATGGTTCAATATTTGTAGATCAATCAACATGATAGGTCACATTTAAAAAAGGAGGTATAAAAACCATACAATCATCTCAAGAAATGCAGAAAAAGGATTTGACAAAATATAACATCCTTTTGGGATAAAAACTCTGAACAAAATTGGTTTAGAGAGACTATACTTCAGCATAATAAAGGCCTTATATAACAAACTCACAGCTAATATCATTCTCAATGGTGAAAAACTGAAAGCCTTTCTTCTAAGGTCAGCAACAAGACAAAAATGTTCACTCTCACTGCTTTTTGCAAAGTACTGGAAATCTAAGCTGCAACAATCGCACAAGAAATAAAAGGCATTGAAATTGATAAGGAAGAAGTAAAACTGTCACTATCTGCAGATGACATGATACTATATATAGAAAATCCTAGGGGCGCCTGGGTGGCACAGCGGTTGAGCGTCTGCCTTCAGCTCAGGGCGTGATCCTGGTGTTATGGGATCGAGCCCCACAATCAGGCTCCTCTGCTATGAGCCTGCTTCTTCCTCTTCCACTCCCCCTGCTTGTGTTCCCTCTCTCGCTAGCTGTCTCTATCTCTGTCAAATAAATAAATAAAATCTTTAAAAAAAAAAAAGAAAAGAAAATCCTAGAGACCATGCCAAAAAACTATCAGAAGTAATAAATGAATTTATTAAAGTTGCAGGACACAAAATTAACACACAAAAATTGGTAGCATTTCTAAACACTAATAATAAAGTAGCAGAAAGAGAAATTAGGAAAATAATTCCATTTACAACTGCATCAAAAAGAATAAAATACCTAAAAATAAATTCAACTAGGGAAGTGAAAGATCTATACTGAAAGTGTAAGACCTTGAAAAAAATGAATATGAAAAAACAAATGTAGAGTATACTACACTCATGGATTGGAAGAGTTAATATTGTTTAAAAGTTCACACTTTCCAAAGGTATCAACAGATTCAATACAATCCCTATCAAAATGCCAATAGCATTTTTCACGTAACTAGAACAAATAATCCTAAAATTTGTATAGAACCACAAAATCTCCCAATAGACCAAGAAATCTTGAAAAAGAAGAACAAAGTTGGAGATACACAACCCCAGATTTATTGCACTACTGGGTATTTACCCCAAAGATACAGACGTGGTGAAGAGAAGGGCCATATGCACCCCAATGTTCATAGCAGCATTGTCCACAATAGCTAAACTGTGGAAGGAGCTGAGATGCCCTTCAACAGACAAATGGGTAAAGAAGCTGTGGTCCATATATACAATGGAATATTACTCAGCCATCAGAAAGAACGATTACCCAACATTTGCAGCAACATGGACGGGACTGGAGGAGATTATGCTAAGTGAAATAAGTCAAGCAGAGAAAGACAATTATCATATGGTTTCACTCATTTATGGAACATAAGAAATAGCAGGGAGATCGGTAGGAGAAGGAAGGGAAGAATGAAGGGGGGGTAAACAGAAGGGGGAATGAACCANTAAGGATATACTGTATGGTGACTAACATAATAAAAAATTATTATTAAAAAAATATACTACAAAGCTATGTGATCAAAACAGTGGGGTACTGCCATAAAAATAGACACACAGATCAAAGGAACCGGATAGAGCACCCAGAAACAAACCCAAACGTGTATGGTCAAATAAACTAGGACAAAGGAGGCAGGAATATACAACAGGGAAAAGACAGTCTTCCAATAAATGGATAGCTTCATGCAAAAAAATTAAACTGTACCACTTTCTTACACCATTCGCAAAAACTAACTCAAAATGGATTAAAGACTTTAACGTGACACCTGAAACCATAAGATTCCTTAAAACATAAGCAGTAATCTTTTAGCCGTTGGCCTTAGCACCATATGTATGGGTATATATCCTAAAACAAGGGAAACAAAAACAAAAATTAACTGTTGGGACTCACCAAAATAAAAAGCTTTTGCACAGCAAAGGAAGCTATCAACAAAATGAAAACACAGCCTACTGAAGGGGATAAGATATTTGCAAATGATATATCCAATAAGGGGTTAATACCCAAAATATATAAAGAACTTATACAACTCAACACCAAAACAAACAATCCAATTAAAACTGGGCAGAAGTCCTGAAAAGACATTTTTCCAAAGACATACAGACAGCAGACAGACATAGAGACAGCAGACAGACATAGAGACAGCAGACAGACATACAGACAGCAGACAGACACAAAAAGATGCTTAACATCACTACTCATCGGGTACATGTAACTCGATACCACAATAAGGTATTACCTCACACCCTATCAGAATGGCTACCATCAAAAAGACAAGAAATAACAAGTGTTGCCAAGGATATGGAGAAAAGGGAACCCTCATGCATTGTTGGTGTGAATGTAAATTGGTGTAGCCACTGTGAAAACACTATGGAAGTTCCTTTAAAAATTAAAAATAGGGATGCCACATAATCCAGTAATTCCATGACTCAGTATATACCCAAAGAATACAAAAACAGTATTTCAAGAAGATATACACATCCTTATGTTTTACTTCATGATTTATAATAGGAAAGATATGGAAGAAACCTAAGTGTCCATCGACAGACGAATGGATAAAGACGATGTGGCATATATATAAATACAAATAATGGAATACTACTCAGCTGTAAAAAAGAATGAGATCTTGCCCTGCACAACAACATGGATGGACCTACAGAATATTATGCTAAGTGAAGTAAGTCAGACAGAGAGAAACAAAGTATCATATGATTTCACTTACATGTAGAATCTAAAAAACAAAACAAGCCAGACTCATAAATACAGAGAACAAACTGCTGGTTGCCAGAGGGAAAAGGGTGAGCAGATGGATAAAAAAGGTAAAGGGGATTAAGAGGTAGAGACTTCCAGTTATAAAATAAGTAAGTCACAGAGATGTAAGTATAGCACAGGAAATATAATCAATAATACTGCATAACACTGTATGGTGACAAATGGTCATGGTGAACATTAAGGAATGTATACAATTGTCAAATCACTATGTTGTACACTTGAAATTAATATAACATTGTATGTCAACTATGCTTTAATAAAAAATAATAAAATAAGATTAAAAAAATACTAACCTTTTCTCCCTGAATTACACTGACAGCTGTGCTTTAAATCAAATGACTGTAGATATGTGGAAGGATCTTTGGATTCTCTATCTGTTCCATTGATCTGTCTATCATCTTGCCAATGTATCACACTGACTCTAGGACCAGTGATGGAATAACTATACAGTGAATTCTGACCAATAACACTTTCATGGTTAGATTAAAAAGGTTTTTATATTAACTATTATAATTATTCTACCCAAGGTAAAGTGATCTTAATACATCAATATTTACATTGTAAGTTCCTTGAGGAAAGCAATTTTGCTGCCTGTTGTGTAATTGACCATCCTATACCTAGTAGACAATCAACAATGATTGATTATATCAAACTGTGAAATTTCTCAACTAATAAATAAATAAAAATGATGTTCCTAGAATGTTTAAAAGGCTGGAAATTTGAGAAAAAATCCATTAAAAGGTATACACATTTTAAGTAAACCCAACAGATGTTCTCTTATTGGACTCAAAGACTGAGACTCAGGAAATGGGATATAGACCTGGCATTGCAGGTCAAGTTATTCCGCATTAACTACTTAACCTTTTGTGTTCTGTTGAATTATTATTATTATTATTATTATGTAATAGTATTTCAACCTTATGGGACTACTGTGAGACAAATTAGAAGAAAATCTTGCTTTGAAAAGACAGTTTATCTAAGACACTATTCTTTTTAAAAATATATATACAATTCAACTTAAGTCTACATTTCTGTTGTGATATTATTATTACTGATACACATGAAGATTCTAAGACCATGTAAGATACTAAGGAACATTTTAAACTAGCAACAAGAAAATAAACTAATTTTAAAACAGATAAAGAGTTAAGTTCATTGCATTATATAGTCTTTAACTTAAAACTGATCACCAAATTATATTATTCATACACACCCAACTCTATTAACTACAGACCTCCCTTTATTAATTTGGCCAGAGAAATAAATCTAGTCACAAAGGTCCACCTAAGTTGTTGAGTCTTTCTTTGGATTTGACCAGTTTAAATCAGTATGCCCAGGAATTCAGCATCAAATTAAAGATTAGAAAAGATGCCATCCAAACATATTTAGATGATAGAACACAAGGATAAAAGTATCTCTTTTAGTATTTGTTTCCTGGGAAAAGGAAAAACTCCATAAGGAAAAAAAAATCAAAATATAGGCCTTTCTTGTCTTTGAGTTTTAAATTTATTTTTAATGTCAACTTTCCTCACCACACTGTGGTTGTCTAACCCATAGTTGGTGCTCAAAAAATGTGCAAATGAATGAAAAACTACTCCTTTGTCTGTGTTCCCTAAGTCCCGTATAGCACGAGTTGCATATCTTACTGTGATCATTTATTTACATGCTGTTTCCTCCTGGGCTCTGAAGTCCTCTAGGGTAGAAACTCCTTCAGTCACCTGGCTTCCCCAGTGCCTGACACATAGTAGGCACTTAGAATATGTCTCTCAGCTAATGTTGATAGGCTTCTCACAACAACTTCATGGTGATCAGGAGAAAATAAAACCTCCTTTAAGACTTTGACAAAGACAATCCAGAGCCAAATGGGAAATATTAATTAGCACCTTGCATTGAACAGTGCATATTTGCACACAGGTGAAAGGGGATTGGCAGGGAAGAGGAACTTCCCCCACACAAAGGTAGGAAAACTATGAAGAAATAAATACTGTACAGAAAGACAGTCAGCTTCCCATCATGACCAGTTTACCCCAACACCTTTAGATAGAAGTTCTTAGCTAAGCAAGTATTTATGAAAATGTAATAGATATTCTAATATAGGCTGCCTTTGCCATGATAATGAGTTTCTATCTTTTACATATCTTACCCATTAGGATGGATTAAGTAGCCACCTGTCTAGCCAATCTGGTCTAGTTATTTGTTCTCTTCTTACATTGGCCAAAATGTTAATGTTGTGTCTCTGCAGATGAAACTTGCTAGCAATATGGCACTGTGGCTTAAAGGATTATGCTATACAAGTGACCCTGCTTGGTGGGAAAAATGCATCCAAGAATTCTTTCTCTTCTACCCTGTATTATCAACTTGTAGTAAAGGTAGAATAAGTATCAGTAGAAATAAAAAGAAACTGAGAGGGATGAATCCCTTTCTTATTTGTCCTTTTCTTTAGGTGTAGCTCAACAAGCTTTAATTAACAGCAGCTGGACAGGACCAAGTGGGTGAGTTTGCGTTCCCTGGGACAATTCAATGTTTTGCATACCCGATGAGCGTCCAACTGGGCCCAGAGCATGATATCCAAAGGATGCAGCATGGATATTGTTTCAAGCAAGAGGCTAACACTAGGGGAACTTAATATTCATGTTCCCTGATGATACTGGAGGTACAGAAAATGGAATTATCTCACTTAGTAAACACCAACTCTGTGCTAGGCACTATGTATGTATATTATTTCATGTAACCCTCATAACAAGTCTTCAAAAAGCAACCATTGTTATTTCCCTAATAGAAATATTGAAACTGAGATTCAGAGTGATTCAGTAATTATCACAAGGTCATAATGTCAGAAAGAGATACAGAAATATTCAAACCGGTTACATCTGACACCCCAGCCCCATGCTTATGGCACTGCACCATTCTGAGTCTCAGAGTGAATTGAAGAACAGTAATCATTTTAGAAATCTAGATCACTGCTGCACATACAATAACCCCAGTCACAGTTGGTTACTGAGCACTAGAAATATGGCTAGTCCAAATTAAAATGTGCTTTAAGTGTAAAATGCATACCAGATGTCAAAGATTTAGTATAAATGTAATAATTTGGATATATTGGATAAAATAAATTATCAAAATTCATTCCACCTGTTTCTTTCTACTTTTCTAATACATCTAGTAGAGAATTTAACATTACATGTGTGACTCATGTTTGAAGCTTACGTTTTATTTCTACTGGGCACCGAGATCACTGAAGACTTTTTGGTGGTTACTGGCAACCACACTTGGGTACAAGCACAGTACAAGCACACTAGTTCTCAACCAGCAGCAATCTTCTCCACCTCTTCTAAGGAAGATCTGACATCAGGAGACATTTTTGCTTGTCAGGAGGGCAAGCTGCTACCGGAATCCAGTAGGAAGAGGCCAGGGGTGCTGCTAAGCATTCTCCAATGCCCAGGACAGCTCCCCACGACAAAGAGTTATTAGACCCAAAATATTTATAGTGCCGAGGTTGAGAAACCCTGGGTTTTGGAATAAGGAGAATTAGTATAAGCAGGCAATGCTCTCTATTCTGTGAAGAATCAGGAACTAAACTGGGAGTAAGCAGGGACTTCAACAAAGGAGATGAGAAATTCAATACTCGGACCAAGGCACCACGACTAGATCTCAGAAACAAATAGCATGAGTCTACTCAGGCGCACTGTAGTGCATCCCAGAGGGCCCAAGCCCTCACCCCAGCCAGCTCATCCAAGTCAGGTAGGAGTTATTAGATCCAGAGATGAGAGAAGGGCATGCAGAGACTTGGAGCCAGCCAACGTCTGACATACCTAACAAATGAGATCAATTACGTGATTTTTCCCACATTTTTCCATGCAAACTCTAGACTAAATGTTGGTCTCAACACCCGCTTATGTCAGGGCTCAGAGAACAGTCTCTTCAACCAAATAATACGAATTGAATCTATGAAAAAGGGAATTGGCTGTGTGGGTTAAACCAGCATTTTCCAGAAATGCTTTATTGGCTTCAATAGACCTTTATTATACATTTTAGAACACATTTCAACATAAAGAGACAGCTAGGTTTTAGTTGAAGACTGAATTTTAGCAGCAAAATTTGAAATCTGTGATGTGTGCATATTAAGCCATAGAGACCTTCACTTCAGAGGATGAAATGATTAAATTCTGTCTCCGTTCCTGAGATACCGCAGTGTGAGGGAGGGTGAGTGTACTGTAAACAGTTTATTTTTAGCCTGAGCTTGAGACAGAATATTCTTTTTCAGTATGGCTGACAACAGATATCTCTCTGTCTCTTTAAGTATGTGTCTACATCACAGCGGTCTGTCTCCAATCATACATGTTAAGAAACAGGGTCATGGCATAGGATACGTGGACACACATGACCTTCTTGCTGCGTCCCTTTGGGCTGTTCCACAGCTCAAGTATCCTTACAGACCCTGCACCCAAGAGTAAACTGGGAAACATACTTACAGCCAGGGCAGTCTGTTACATCCTCAGGGGAATCTGCCTTTTTTCTTTATTTTATTTTATTTTAAAAGAGCAACCAAGAAGAAGGCAGAGATTAAAGACAAACAAACAAAAAATGAGAATGGGATCTGGAAGATGGGAGTTTGGGTCCAGGCTCCCTCGTCACTCTCACAGCTGACTCATCTTGAGCAAGTGACAAAACCAAACCTGCCTCTATTCCAAAATTGTAAAGTAGGAGCCATAAGATCGCCAACTTCTTGGGCTTATGTGAGATTAACAAAGAATGTCATGTGTTCAGAGCAGGAACTCTGGAGCTAAAACATCCAGGCTCCAATCCTGGCTTTGTCACTTGTTCACCATGTAAACTTGCACCAGTTACTTATGTCTGATTCTCCATGAAGTAGGGAAAACGATAGTCCCTGCCTACTAGGGTCATATGAGGACTAACTGGTTATGACAGTCCAAGCACAGATAGCTTTTGGGTCCTATATGACAGTGTCATTTACCACTGCGCAAGACACAGAAAGCACAGATGGGCTTGGGACAGGGCTCAGAGGGGTGTGGAGGTCACAAATCATGGTGGTACAGGAAAGAGCACCTGAAACTATTTATTTTCTTGCTGCTTTATTTTTGGTTTGTTATTGTATGCATATTTTTATTAAATAATTGCTCCTCTCCAGTGTTTCACTCATGTCACAGTCAATGGGGCTGTCACTCCAGAACCAGATGCATGCAACAGCTGTGAGGATCTCAAAAGACCAGGCATATGTACTCTTTTGATCATATAAAATCTCTAATGGAGAAATTTTGCTTATTTTAGGGTGAGGAAGGGTTCCAAATGAAAATTAAGTTTTAAGTTATTTCCCTCTGTCTAGGTGGGATGAGACTCTGATATGGATTTAATCTGATTGAAAGGAAATAAAGAAATACAGCAATTCTTGTGCACCCAAAAGTTAGGGGTTTCATCTCTACCTCAGAAGCATGGAGCAGTGATCGTACTCTCTGTCAAAATATCTTCTATCTCAGGTCCTAGTGAACTTAACCAGGTTCCTAGAGGACAAGAACAATCTGTAACGAGTAAGTAAAATAAAGAGTGATAGCATTAATAGCACTGGGGAAGATGAAACGTGGAGGACTGGAGAAAACTGGGGAAGGCCTTCCTCCAAACCCATGAGAGTCATGCCTTAGGAACAAGGGGGATCAGCTATAGGCAAAGAAGATGGCGCCATAACAAAATGGCAAGAGCAGCACTGACCCCAGGTGGACTGATATCATGGCTACTGGATTAACCCTGGAGAAGCTGAGGAGGCTCTGCCCCAGGTGAGCAGGAGGCAGGCATGCTGGTGACAGCATTGATAGAGCATCAGGAACCAATGTGTCCTCTCCTGCCCCACTGATTGGTTTGATTTAGGGACAGAGGTTTACAGGTATATCATCTTTTGGGGTGACTTTTATCTGGACCATAACCAGAATTAGGATGATGAGTGTCTAGGAGCTTTCTAAATTTAAAGAATGGCAATAGAAGCACCTGTGAGTTCAGAAGTTTGGATAAACCTAGTTTTCACCTCTCTTCCTATCCTAACTTTCTGCATTGATGATGGAAGTAATGACAAGAGTAGCTGTAAAGATAGGTGGTTTATTTACATGTATTGAATTACATGAATTGAAATAACCTATTTTCAAGAGGGACAGACCTGGGGGGGGGAACCTAAATAGCAAAGTAAGTCTTTAGTGCCTCCCCACTTCTGCAATAGAAAGGTTCCCTCTCCAATGACACTTACCCATGTTTTGCTATCTACTCTTCATCTCACCAAAATCACTAATATTCTCAATTTGAGCACATCTGGTAATGCTTCCAGAGTCATGAAATTACCGAACATCTAAGTGGGTAGGAACTTTGAGATCACACGGATCAGTGTCCTCATATCCTAGGTGAATAAACTAAGGCCAAGATACGTTACCCAGAGAGGTGCACCAAATGACACAGCAAGAGGTGGAACTAGAAACCAGACAGTTTCTATAATAAAAAGAGTATAGAATTAGCTACGGAAGAGATCTGGGTTAGAGTCCTACATACGCTAATTAATAGCTGTACAGACTTGGGAAGAACTTTATACTCCCCATACTCTAACCTCCCATGGGCAAAATGAAAATGATAATCCTCACATTGTATGGCTGTAAGGATTTAATTAAATAAAAAGTTAGAGAAAGGCTCTGCAGTGGGAATGTGCTGGCAGGTTTAAGGAACAGCATAGAGGCATTGCCGCGGGAAAAGAGTGGGCAAAGGCAGTAGAGATAAAATCATCATGGAGATCACATTATTTAGGGCCTCTGAGTCATGATAAAGACTTTGGCTTTTGATGAGTGAGATCAGATAAACCCATGTTTTAAGCAGAAAAAGTGACTTGAGTTGACATGTCTTAAAAAGTTATCTTACTGCTATGGGAAGAACAGACTATAGGAGAGGCAGAAAAGCTGGGCGGAAGGATTTTGCAATAATCCCGGCAAGGGATGATGGCGGCTTGGACCAGAGCTTGGTGGTGAAGATATTGAGAAGTGGTTATACTCCCGAAATATTTTGAAGCTAGAACTCAAACAGGATTTACTGATATAATGGATGTGATATGTAAGGGAAAGAAAAGAGTTAAGGATTACTTTAATATTTTCAGTTTGTTCAACTGAAAGAAGAGTATATTTGGTAGAGGGAAAGCATAAATTCATTTTGGGGAGAGTAATTTTTGTGCAGAAGTAGAAATGCTGAGTAAACAGTTGGGTATGAGTCTTGCATTCATAGGAGAGGACCTGCCTGGAGATAAAAAATGTGGTAATCATTAGAAGACAGGTTTTATTTAAAGCCCTGTCGGGAAATGAGGTCATCCAGAAAATGAGTATGGACAGGTTGGAGAAGATGTCAGAAGACAAAGCCATGGGACATGTGCAGCCCAGAGCAATGAGAAAGAATGTGCAAGAACATTAAGAAGGAGCAACCAGTGAAGTAGGGAGAGAATAAAGAGAGAAGGCAATCTCTGAACAGAGTGTTTTAAGTAGGAGGGAAAATTCCACTATGTTAAATGTTACAGATTAATCTAGTTAGATGAAGACCTAACACTGACCATTGGTCTTAGCAACAAAGAGTTCACTGCAAATTTGATAAAAGCAATTTGGATAAAGTTATAGAGATGGAAGCTTAATTGGAATAGGTTTATTAGAGAAAGTGGGTAGGAAATTGACCAACCTGCCTATATATGAAAATATATTATAAAACTTCAAAAATTAAGACAGGTTTTATTGGCACATGAATAGAAAGAGAGGCCAATGTAACAGAACAGAATTGCCAGAAATAGATCCAATATATATGAGAATTCGATATATGATAAAGGTAACATTTCAAGAATAAATGGTGTTGAAATAAACTATGTACCATCTGGAAAAAGATAAAGTTGGATCCAACTTTATCCTTTCAAGTTTTCCAGTGAAATGCTCTGATGAAGAAAAAAAAGTTCTGAAAGAAAACATGGGTAAATTCCCTTATAAACTGGGGATGGAGAAAATTTTGCTAATCATGACTCAAATTCCAGAAGCCACATAAAAGATTAATATATTAAACAAAAATTTAATAAATTGGTATTTCACAAGATAAATGATAAATTGGAAAATACGCAAGTAATGAATCATGGAACTTTACATCAAAATCTAGGGATGTACTGTATGGTGACTAACATAATATAATAAAAAATTATTTAGAAAAAGGAAAAGATATTTGCAATACACATCACAGAGCACTAATTCCCTAATACAATTACAAATTGGAACAAAAATGACAATAACAAAAAAGTAACAAAATATAGAAATAGAATTCCACAGAAAAAGAGATATTAATAGCCCTTAAATGTATGACAAGATGCTTACTTATGAAAAGGAAAATAGAAATTACGACGACACTGAAACGCCATTTATGACCTGGCAGAAGGGCAGCAATCCAGGAACTTAACAATATTCCCTACTGGTGACTCTAAAGGATAGCAATCATTGCCATACTCTGCTGGTGAGGGTACACAGTAAATGTCCACGGAGGACAACCCGGGAATATTTATCAAAATTACAAATGCATTGTTTTAGTTTTCTAGGACTTCCATGACAAAGAACCACAAACTGAGTAGCTAAAAACAACGCTTTTTTTTTTTTTCTTTTTTTCCCGGGGACGGTGCAGGGCATAGTTCTGAAAACTAGAGGCCTGAAATCAAGGTGTTGGCAGAGCCATGGAGTAGGCTCTGGGGAAGAATGCTTCATTGCCTTTCATTAGCTTCCAGTAGTTGCTGCCAATCTTTGGCATACTTGATTTTTAGATGCATCACTCACCAATCTCTGCCTCCGTGCTCACACAGCTTTCTTCCCAGCATGTTTTTGTTTAAAATTCCCTCTCATAAGAACAACAGTCATTGGATTAATTTGAGCCCTCATTTTAACTTAACCTCAATTTAACTGAAGTATGACCTCATTTCAACATTGTTACATCTAGAAAGATCCTATTTCCAGATAAGGTCACGTTTACAGATTCAAAAGGTTAGGACTTAAATATATTTTTCTAGGTGACAGCATTCAACCCACAACATACATTTTCCCTTTGACCCAGCAACTTTTCTGGGGGGAATTTATCTTACACGTTTATATCTATATGAAATCATATGTGTATGAAGTTATTCACTTCATTATTGTTTGTAACAACAAATGACTGAAAACAAGCCAGGTGACTACCAATAAGGGCCAGTTAAACAAACCATGATATATTTGCACAATGGAATATATGTAACTGCACATATGTTTGAGAAAACTCTATGAACTAATATGTACTGATCTGTAATATCTATTGTTAGGTGGAAAAAAGCAAGGTGAAAAGAGAGGCATTTTTTTTTACACTTTTTGGGTAATGAAAGAATAAAATAAGAATACATGTTTATTTTGGCTCATATTTGTAGAAAGAATCATCGGAAATATATCTAAGAATTAAATAAAATAGGTTACCTGTTCCAGGGGGAGAAAAACCGGAAGGATGGGACAGAGATAGAAGCAAGACTTTCCAATGCAAGCTTTTAAATTGTTTCATTTTTGAACCATGCAAATATTATTTATTCAAAATATTTTGTTAAGATTTCTGTGAAAACAATTAAAGAATGGGAGAAGACTGCAGAGAGTGTGAAAACACCCTTTCGCAAGTTTGATGTTGGTGATTTTCTATCAGAAAACATTAATGTAAGGTTTTCAAACCAGAAGCAGGATTTATAATTTTTTCTTCAAATGATCCTTAAAGTTTTTCTTGACTAAAAAATAGAAGAATCACTTTTCAGTTGAGTCTTAACCCCAGGAATGCAACCATGTTCTAACATCACAATTGCCATCTTGATGACAGAGATTGACATTGACTGTAAACCGCATCCTGATTTAATGTGGAAAACTGTGAGTCTTACAATAGGTTAAATATGATAACATAATTACAGAGCTGCACCAAAATCTCATTTGAAGTTTAAGATGCCAAGATGCCCTTCAACAGATGACTGTATTAAGAAGTTGTGGTCCATACATACAATGGAATATTACTAAGCCACCAAAAAGAACGATTTCTCAACGTTTGCTGCAACATGGACGGGACGGGAGGAGATTATGCTAAGTGAAATAAGTCAAGCAGAGAAAGACAATTATCATATGGTTTTACTCATTTATGAAACATAAGAAGTAGGAAGATTGGTAGGAGAAGAAAGGGAAGAAGAAAGGGGGGTTTACAGAAGGGAGAATGAACCATGAGAGACTACGGACTCGGAAACAAACTGAGGGCTTCAAAGGGGAGGGAGGTAGGGGAATGGGACAGGCTGTTGATGGGTAGTAAGGAGGGCACGTATTGCATGGTGCGCTGGGTGTTATACACAACTAATGAATCATGGAACTTTACATCAAAAACTAGGGATGTACTGTATTGTGACTAACATAATATAATAAAAAAATTATTAAAAAAAAAAAGGATGGTGGATTCAAAGTAGAACTGGCTAGCATGTGTTTCTCTCCACCCATGTTCAAAGGCTAAGAGTAGGTGGACAATTGTATGTGCCCAGAACTGGAGCATTACCAGGGGATGATGGCTGAAAGGAGAAGGAAGGTAAAGGAGCTGAAGGGTATGCAAGTAGAGAGGATCATGGTAATGGAATCTAAGTCAATAAGGAGGGAAGTGAGGGCATGTGACACATCAGTGACAGATTTCTCTTTGTATGTAGCATATTTGCATTTCCTGCATGTATTTATTTATTCATTTTCCAAGCATTTATCGAATGCTTCCATATGTGCCATGCACCATTTTAAGCACTGAGAATAAGATACTGAGCAAGATAGAAAGTGCTCTCATTTCACTGAGTTACATTCCAGTCAGGGAAAAACAGAGCACAGATAACAAAGGAATGAAAACAAATAGTAAAAACAAGAATACTGCTCACAACTATGCAAAGAATTAAAATTGGGTACTGTGAGACAGATTGATTAGATAGCTAGTACATTTGGGATAGTCAAGAAAAGCTCCTGTGACGAGGGTGACATATAAGCTGAGATTTGAATGCCAAGAATGACCCAGCTGCATAAACAGCAGAAACAATAAGGTCTTGGGCTTGGAAATGGCTATATGCAGAGTTCCTAATATGGAAGCCCACTGAGTTTTTTAGAAACACATAAAGGAGACCAGTGAGGCTGGAGCATGGTGGCTGAAGGGCAAAGTGAAAAGAGATGGGAGAGGCAAATGGGGAACAGATCATATTGAGCTTTGAAAACCAGGGTAAAGTATTTAGATTTTATTCTATATATACATGTCCTGATAGGATCTGTTTTGTGTTCATAAATTCTCAATCTAAAAGCTGTAGAATGGATTACAGAACTAGTGACAACAGAATCAGGGAGACCAGTTAGGAAGTTACTGCAAGAACACAGGCAAGAAATCATGGTGTTTTGGTTATGGAGACTGAGAGAAACAGATGGATTTAAGATGAGTATTCAATATTTTACACTTTTAGAGTGGTCAGTGTTTTATCCCTAAAACGGATCATATATGATCAGTCAGAAAAAAAGCATTAAGGGAGATGAGTGAATACTTCACTCCAACATTTGAATATTGCCCCTTATTATACTCGCCCTCTGTAGCTATGGGCCGCGGGGGTGACTTTAGGCATATTCATTTCTAACAAATGGTTCCAATCTACCAGAAGCTTATCAAACTGCCAACAGGAAATTCACTCATCTTGGAGGGCAAGAGGGAGGGTACGAGGGAGGGAAAGGAAAGAAGGAAAGGAAGAAAGGGAAGGAGGAAGGGAAGGAAGAAGACAAGGAAAGAAGGGACATTGAAAAGGTGTCAAGATCCCCATGAATGTAACATTTTAGGGGAAAGGATACAGTGGATATGTAGCTAAGGTTTCATTTGGTAATTAGATTCTGTATTTTTAACATTCACTATGTCCTTCATGTCCTTCTCAGAGGCACATTTGAAAAGGTAGCATTTCTTTTTCTCTGGGAAATGATTAAGCATGGACTTGTCCTGATTTTCTCAGCCTGCATGCGATAGTGAGCAAACCTGTCCCTGCTGCCCTCTGTAAACAATGCAGGTATCAATGCTCATGAAAATCACGGCACTGCCTTTGAGATTATGGAATTTCTCCATCCGCATTAACCTTTAAGATGAGGGACAACATCTGCCTTTGCATGAGGTGGAGGGAGAGGCAAAGAAAAAACCCCAAAGATATGAGGGGCTCCAGCACATTGTCAATGACAAAAATCGTGACTGTGTCTTGGTCTGGAATGACACTGAAGCAAAAGTTTTTGTCATAATGGACTGAAAGGAAAAGGAAAAAAAAATCTCAAGTTGAAAACCGCAAGTATGTCCAAAGGAGTAAAGACACAGATCAGCTCAGGGGATTCCAGAGGAAGTAATGAAAATAGTCAGGGTTGGGGAATATGCCTTTAAACAAGTCCCAGCAGGACAGTCAACTCAGGAACATTGGTCCCAATACCCACCTGCATCATTTCAAAGAGGGGTCCGGGAGGAAACAGAGATATTTGAACCTGGGGACTAATCTTTACATAATTTAAATGTGCTGTGGACAGCCACACCTGTGCAATTGGCAATTGCCGTTCACAGCTCCATTTTTAGAATTAGAATTAACTCTACCCTCAGCAAGATGTGGCTGGTATACAGCAATTTTATTTCCCATGCCTTTAGCATGAGTTTGAAAAATTCCTGCATTTTGACCTTAGTTACAAGTTACAGAAAGAGTGATACTCACACCTTTATAAAAAGTATCAAACTGGAGAAAGGATACCCTGAAACTTAGATGTTTCTTACTTGCAAAAAGGACATTAGGGAGGTTCCTAAGAATGGATCATGGTGGGTTATCATGGACATTTTCTAAAAAGGATATACTTTGATGACAAATTGGAAATATAAGGTAATCATTAAGCAAAATTGAAATGCCAGTGAATTAATTAAATCTCTATGCATGATATTTGTTTCAGAAACTTAACAAGCCCGTCGAAGTACCCCCAAAACGAAGACCGAGTTGTGATGTTTTACCTAGCACTTAATCATGTGACTCTGTATAAAATGTAGCATTCATTGTAGAGATGGTGATGCCAACTAGCAAAAATCATGAGCTGAGAAATGTTACTGGAACATGCTGTGATGAGATTAAAGCAGGCAGGACTGAGGGGTATTCTAGACCAAATTTAAAAAGCACTAGTGGAGGCAGGACTATGCTGTGAAAAGCAGAACATTCTTTTCAGTGCAAGAAAGTACAGAGGAAAAGCAAAATCTGGCATGTTTGGGCTACAACACAGCAAATCCATTTCCCAAGCAAAGGATAGAGTATGGAAATAGCGATTTTCAAATGGTTGACCATTACTTAATTTTCTTCTCAATATTCCAGAAGATCCAGCACAGTGCTGGATGCACGGGTACACAGCTAGACCTCCATGCTGGGCTTCTGATCAAAAAATTATGATCTCAAGTTTAAGAAAGCAGACAATATATACCTTTTGTAAATACACTACCACCATTCTGCACTAAGGATGGGGTTTACCTTGTTGGTTTTCTACACGTTTTTTTTTTTTTAGAAAACATTTATTTATTTATTTATTTATTTATTTATTTGAGAGAAAGGGTGGGGGGAGAGGGGAGAGGGAAAGAAAGAATCTTAAGCAGAGCCTGAGTGCAAAGCCCATCGCAGGGCTCAATTTCACAACCTTGAGATCATGACCTGAGCCGAAATCAGGAGTTGGACACTTAACCAACTGAGCCACCCCGGTGCCCCGAGGCTTTTGTAAATGATGGAGAAAATAGGAATAATGCTTATTAAGTTTAGGTGCATTGTACAGTAGTTGCCGCATTACAAATGCACAAAACATTGAGGAAATATTTTTCTGGTATTCAAAAACCATTATCTGACTACAAATGTCCTTGTGTCCTTGATGAATGAATACATTTCTGACATATACCTTCACTGTTTTACTATCACCTTTCTCTCGAATGTATTCAACCAGTATTTGTGTTAAAACTACCTTTGTTCATCGTCTACAGAAAAGAGAATATTTTAAAAAATCGATAAAATATTCTGTGAGAATCAATTGGCTGTATGGAATTTACAATAAAGAATATTGTTTATGTTACTATAACTTTTAAATTGGGTACTACACATTCTTATATCACTAAAATTCATAAAAACCACGTATATGTGCGCACATGGGCACATGCAAGGAGAACCAATTGTTAGACCCTTACCACTGAGGATAGGGCAGATAATGCCAAAAGAAAAATACTCAAAGAGAAAGAAAATGAGGCCTGAAATGACCAAACTTCCATATTTAAAATGTGAAAGTACAGATGGAAATCTGGGTTGCAAGAAATCTAAAAATGAAAGGATTAACAGGTGCTGGTCAAAGCAGGAAGAACTGACCAGTCTCCTACATTTTTGAGAACACCTGTAGGCTTTGCTTACACTTTTTCTGTCTTCAAAGAAACTAGTAAGTAAATAAGTAATATTAGGTAATTATCACATATCAGATGCTACACTAAACCTATTACATGGGACATCCATTTCATGACCACAGTCACCCAAAGAGTCAATCTGGCCATTCTCATTTGCTCAGATGGGGAAACAAAGGATCACTGTGATGTGAGGTACTTGCTGGTAGTACTGGTAGTTGTTCTGGGAAAGATTTTTTAGACTAGAAAGAAGTGTTTATCATTTCCACTGGAAAAAAAGTTAATAAATAAAAGCCTCCTCCATTTGAGTAAATATTCCAGAATTTCAATCTACCTTTCCAGCCCTGATCCACCACAACAGATCCACCATACTAATAGTTCAACAATTTTTCTGTCCACGTCACCTAATATTTCACATACATATGTTATGTTTTTAACTCGTTTGCCTCTTTTCAAGTAGCGTTGTTTTCAACAACTTGTCCTCACATATCCCAATTCCAAAATCTACCTACCCTTTAGGGTACAATGTAAATGCAGTCTCCTCTGTGGATTCCTTGATTTTCCCAGCTTTTAAAAAAAATCCTTTATTCTTCTCACTCAAGCCACTTTCACTGTATCTCCCATAGTACTCAACCACTTTCGGCATTGAATTAGGCAGTCTTTCCCAAGATAGAATCTGGGAAAACCCTACTCAATTGGTTCTACCATCTCCAACATCTATTAGCATATCAAAGACTTTGAGAAGTCCTTGCAGTACAAAAACATTCTGTAACTTCACTTTTCCCCATGTTATCCCATTTCTTTTACCTTGGAGTCCTCTTTTCCCCAGACACCCACTAATGACACATGGCTCCAGTGTTCCAAGGGATCACAATTTAGGGAATACTAAAATATATCATCACTCCTACTAAATGAAGGACAAAGACTTGGATAGCCATGGAGGCGAGGTCACAAGACCAGATTTTGTCTATCATTCAGTGTAACTTACCATTGCTTTGCATATAGGAACTAAAAAAATAAAATAAAATTGAATGAATGAGTAAATGAATCAGATTAACTTGTTTTATACTTGAGTAAAGAAGATCTAACAAGTATCTAACCGGGTGGCATCTCTATGACAAAGTTACTCCAAAAAACAGTCTAAATAGCAACTGACAGAAGAGATCACAAGGCATATGGCTGGCAACTCCTCAGTTTACTGCACAAGTAGGGAAAAATAGCAGCAAAGATTTGGGAAGTATCAATATGGCCTGTCATTATCCCAAAAGTGTCTCCCACACTGGCATGCCAGAAGACTGTTTATAGAAGTTCTTTCCTTAGGTTTAGACCTCCTGCCTGCACCTCTCTTAATTGCAATCTTTCCTGTAGGAGTCTCTGATGTGTAACTAGCAATTTTATCCTATGATCCTCTTTTTCCAGATTGGAGAGAGAGAGGGCCACAGGAGACGATAGGTACCTTCCATGGAGAGACTCCTAGGGGTAAGGGGGAAAGGATTTATAGAAAGACCGCCAAGGGACTAACTTATCTAATATAACAAGTTTCCCAAATGTGCATGTAGCTATGCATATTTGTGTGGACCTATATGTAAAAGGGTTTCCTCTTTTTGAAAGCTATTTTTCCAGCTACTAAGAACCATAAAAACATTGAAAAACTAGAATGAAGTTTTTATTTATATAAGATTATTTTCCTTTTACCTTTCCCAGAACTGCCAGGAGAAAAGCTCAGTGGAAACGTATGAAGACTGTAGACAGAGTGAACCCATGTTCGGTACAGTCTAGCAAACATGATGGAAAGATGTGTCTTTATTACCTATTACAAGCTGCCTGCTGTGTTCTCTGAAAAATGATCAAATCTGTTACCCCCTGAAAGCCAGTCCCTGGTACATGCTCCTCCCCTGTCCACCCACCTGGGGCTGCATCTCTCCTGCCTAGGGTCCTCACACAATCTTCCACGCCATGATTTATGGTTAGAAAGATAAGGACTGCTGGGCAGGTTGTACACTAGAGCAGAAGGGAACCTAGACAAACCAATAAAGAGAAGAAAGCAAGGGGAAGGAGTGGACAGGAGAAAAAAAAAATGAATGGCTATTAAATAATTCAGGAAAATTGCCCAAAGGAAAACACACACTGAATGGGAATGGAGGAAATAAACAGATCAAGGTATACAGCAGAAGGAAAAAATAGAGAGGAAAGGGGGAGGAGATAAAAGAGCTCACCCAAGAGAGAAAAGCAGGAGGGCATTGCTGGGTCTTGGCAGGAATATTAATAACTGGATAAAGAATTGATAAAAACAGCTCATAATCTCTGGACACCTTCTGAAGAGGCCCTAGGCAGTGGCCTCTGATGATTCACACAGGTTTATAATGCCCTCAGAAAGCCTATTTATCTGGCCCAGTTTTAGAGGCCCTTTGGGGTAAGGTCATTTGGGTAGGGGGCAGACAAGGACTTCCGGAAGGAGTGACCTGAGGATAGTGGCTGAGGATGGAAAGAAAGGAATTTTAATTTCATCCTAGAACTGAGATACCCCACATTCTGAAATTAACAGTGAGGGCTATCCCACCTGAATATTTTCATCCAGACAAATGATTTATCCTATGCCGTGGATATTATTCCACTGGGCTATTCTGTGTTCCAATGGGCAGTGACAATTTTCCTTAAGTGACAAATGCAATGAATATGGGAGTCGGTGGGAGTGCAAAACTTACCTGACAGAAATTTACCTATACAGAAAAGATGTCCTGTGGCTGTACCAAAAATGGGAAATTAGGAGAGCAAACACTATTTGGCAGTCACTTATTGAGACTAGGACCCTCACTGGAGGAAAAGGGAGAACTAATTACCATGTGTCAGATTAAGAGACACAAAAAAGGCATCCTGAGATGTACAGTCACCCTATTAGAAAGGTCAGTAGAATATCTGTGTTTACCAAACTTATTCCGTGCAACTTTTTGCTGTTAATGTTAAGCTAAGCTTCCTTAAGGAAACTTAAGAGTCTGTGCTTAACAAACCTCCCAGGTGAATGTCAAACACCCTGAATCAGACACTTTTGACCTCTCAGAGCCTCAGTTTAGTCATTAATAAAATGGTTCTAATAACCTGCCTTATGGATTACCCACCATTTAAAGGAGGCGCTTTAAAATGTTTGCTACCCATGTAAGTCTATATGTCCTTTCAGTTACAAATGGCACACTCTAAATATTAAATTACTAAATTTTTTAAAAGTCCAGTAAAGACTTAAATGTGGACAGGGTTGACAAATCCCACTCCCAAGGCTGGGGTCATCCTCCACACTGCCCAATACGAGGCAGGTGGAATGGAGGTTGGAGAGATATCTACCACATGCACTATTTGTGTGCTAATAGCACCTCCAAGTATTTTAACTGATATGTATCTATATCCTTCATTAGACTGTGAGTTCCTCAAAGGCAGAGACCATGTCATCCAAATTTATTTTTCTATACCCAGCTACATAGTAAGTACTCAATTTGTGTTTGAATAAATGGTCACAAAAGTTAAAAAACTGTTACTGAGTTGTCTTGACACATAAGAAACTAGGAGAGCACTGACAGTGAGATCACTCCTCTTGCCATGTACCAGCCCACAGGATTTGTCACCAGCCCAGAGCAAATTGTTCCAGTTCCTTGCTTAGATTTCTGCATCTTTTAAAACAAAGGCATAATGCATGAGGCTAAAGATGGAGTCTCAGCGGTACATCTTTTCTGGATATTGCTATTTCAAGTTTCCTTCTGCTGGGCACATAGCTCCAATGCAATATATATATGCCTCATTGGAAACAAACTTTGTTCTGGGTTTGGTCAGTTTGAGAATTACCATCCCTTAGTCAGGTCAGTGGAAAGATGGGAAAATAAATGGTTTCCTATGACTCACTGGGTAAATTACCCCTTGATTTACAATGAGTACACCGAGGCTCCAAGAATTCATTCGTT
The DNA here is from genome assembly GCF_002007445.2 of Ailuropoda melanoleuca. Taxonomy (NCBI): domain Eukaryota; kingdom Metazoa; phylum Chordata; class Mammalia; order Carnivora; family Ursidae; genus Ailuropoda; species Ailuropoda melanoleuca. The sequence goes on along the minus strand of NC_048221.1, from coordinate 74,868,929 downwards.
GGTCCAAAGCAGCATTGTACTTGAGGGTGCACTAGAATGTATGAGAGAAAGCTTTAACCCCTCCTCTCTCTCTGCATTACACTGAAAGTCTGAACACAGGTAGGGCTGTGGTCAGCTAAAGAGATTATATGCATCCCATCTATTTGTTCTGCCTTGTGACAAGAAGTTTTGACCCACGGAGTTCCTCAGCTGCCCCAAATCTTTCTCAATATATACATTCTTTCCTCTCCTGAAATACCTGCTCTGACCCAGCTTTCAGTTCCTCTTTATTTAATGAGTAATGCCTAGCATATGTTCAGGAAATATTTAATCCAGTTCTAGCCCCTGCTTGACTCCTATTTGGTTCTATCCATCTGTTTGGCACCTCAACCCAAATGATACCAGTTGTGGTTCCCCTGCTCTCCTTGGGCTACTTAATGGTCTACCCACCCCCACCCCCCAGTCTTTTTATGGTATGAAGAATTCATAAATCTCTCAGGATCTGCTCCTTACTTGAGTTGTCAAAAATCACACTCCCAGCAGTGCACAAGCCAGTTCATTTTCTGCTGTCCCCTCTGCTTCTTGTCAACAGTACCTTCCTGGGAGTATTTACTCAGAACCTTGTGTTGTTCAGGACACCATTCTCAGCTGTAACCTGCACTAACCAATGTTACTGATAATATTAATATCATCAAATCCAACAACCATTTGTCTTTCGTTATTTTTATCGACCGCTCAATAGTATTTGACACAGTTAACCACCCCCCTTATCTCCAAAAATCATGTTTTATTTTCCTGTGACCATGCCTTTCTGGTTTTCTTCCTTTCTCACTGTCTTTACTAACTCTTTCTCCTCTATTTGGAATCTGAATGTGGGGCATTCCAGAGTTCTACTTCTCCCCTCTTCTCTCTCTCTCTCAGAGCTTGGATTTAGGATTTTAGAGTAGGAATAATTCTAGTAACATTGGGATCTAAATAGAACTGAGTAAGGCTGTCACTATGATTGACTAGATTAAGAAACCAAGAATCCAAGGCTTGGAAACAGTTTCCCGCATAGAACTTGAAATCATCCCCCAAATGGCAAACGGTGGGGTAAGATGGCTAAGAGCCACATTTCAGATCGTTTGATGAATCTGAAGGCAAGACTGGAGGAATGGATGAGAAAGTCTAATACTAGGAATGAAAAAGGGCCTGGAGAGCTGAGAGTGTCCTTGAGACCTAAAGAGTATAACAATTTCACTTCTCAATTTCTAATAACATCAGTCATGACTGACCTTTCTCCTTTGGACCACTCCCAGCAACTTACTGAATATACATTTATGACATGTGATTTTATATACATTTTTAATAAATATGTATAACAGATATGTACTTTTCTCTGTGACCATACTATAACTTCTAGACCCTAGGAGAGAAGGAACTGGGTCACATGATCTTTGCCACTGTTCATCCAGATAACCTCACACAAATGATAGAATGGCACCCAGCACAGGTCTGGACAAGAAGCTGTTAATACAGCTTGTGGAAACAGTATTACCTTTTCCCTCAGGATTATAAAAGATTTGGGGTCCGTGAGAGTCACTGTACCTTCTTTTCCCATGAATGACAATTACCCTGTCTGGACAGGTCTAGTGCAGCCATATACCTAAGCTGGAAGAGGGAAATGAAAACCCAAGAATTCTGCCTTCCCCCTTTATGGTGGATCTGGTCTCAGTATCTGTGCACAGACAAATCTGTGGGAGTATGCTCAGATGTCTGTCTCTATGCTTAAGAAAATGATAAGAGTCATCCTATTCTTTTCAGGGGAATAGTTTGTGGAAAGGAGGACGACATCAAGCTCATCCTCCCAGTGACTGGAAAACTCAGGCCTACCACCTCTGACCCAGGATTTTAGTTGAATTTACAAATTACATCAACCCGAGAAATACCTGAAACAGTCTGTCCAGCCCTCATCTCCTTCTACCATGTTTTTCTTTTTTTAATCGTATTGGATAATTTCTTCAGAATAGCCTCACTCAATTATTCAAAAATATGTATTGCATCCCTAATATCTGCCAGATATTGTGCTGGGTAAAGAGACAACACAGATGAATAAAACTCAGGAGTGCCCTTCTTTAAGAAATTCATGATTGTGTGTGTGTGGGGGGGGAACTGAAGTCAGCAGCCTAAGACAGTGAAACAAATATTAGAGTTGGTGAACATACAGAGATTTGTGGGAGCCCAAGGGAAGGACCCTATCCCAGAGTGGAATGCATAAAAATCTTTCCAGCTGGCATGACCCTTGGGCTGAGTGTTGTGGAACCAACACTAGAGTTCCAAGCAGAGCCTATGCAGAGGCAAAGGGGTGAAAAAGCATGATGCACTATGGAAAATATCTCAGTCTGGCATAGTTTCCCCCTCTCACTTATATCTGAATGTTCTGGACATGAACATTATAAATTCAACTTCATTGATGTCAACTTGGGAATTTTTAAGATGGCCTGGGACAGGATTTCAGTGAATGAATTAAGAATCATGGCTAAAAAAGACCACAAAAATAAAGTTAAAAATTAAAATATTAAAAGCACTTTAGAAAGGCAATGGCATTTTTAAAGATCTGAAATTCACTAGGACTCAGATAAAGCTCTGGTAGAGAAAACAAAGAGAAAATCCCCTCTTCTTTCTACTTCTAGCCACTTTAGAGAGGAAGGGAAGTTATTCATGTGGTCTATGCCTATTTAGTAAATTCACAGAGGAAAAGTCACAGCAGCCCATAACAGGCATTAAAAGACCTACTCAGTTCAACAAACACATGCTATGGGCCTCCTTTGTTCCAGGCACAGTTCTAGGTACTGTAGATACAGTGGAAAACAAGACATGTTGTGAGCTTCTGGGCAGAATGACTCCTCTTTGAAGTTCACAGTCACTGCCATAGCCACCATCACTGAGGAGAGCCGCCTGGGACTACAGACTGGGAAGACATCAGCAGCCAGGTTTTCGTAGTCGTATCAAAGGTAGGTATACTCCCAGGGCACTCCAAACGCTGACGTTTCGTAATTCACCAATATGAAGCTCACCTAATAATTGTTGTAGGCCCAAGAAACTGAATGGAATTAATCCTAAAATTCCCCGACATTATGCACTTCAGTAAATACTTGTTATATATTGTTCTCTCTTTTCACTGGGACACGTGGATGCTGCTAAGTCTAAGTGACATGAACAGATTTCCCTTTACCCCCAGCCCCCATCCAGCACTTTTGTGCATTTTGACTTTAAGGCTTTATTTCTATTAGTCACAATAGTACTCACTTAGATTAAAGCTGCCATCAGAAATAAGATTTTTTTTCTACTTTTGCCCCTGAAAAGTGTAGTAAAAAATAACAAAATAAATTTGGCAAATTAGCAACACGATCTCAAACTTTAGGGCACATGTGCATATGCTGTTGGGGAAGAAAGGTAAAACTACTGACAGCTGAAGCAATCAGATTACATATCACTATTTACCAGCAGGAAGGATGAAGGACAATTCTTCCATCTGAACTGAACCAAGTGCACCACAACAAACAAAAAAATCTCAGGGTGGAGAACTGTTTTATTTCATATGCAGCTACCATAATCTTACATGAAGTAAGAACATTTGAAAGATTGTTTAAGTTTTTTTTTTTCACTCCAAAGGTGGAAACTTGGACAGATATGAGTTTTAGACAGTTTCCCCTCATAGACTCATCGGCTGTGGTACTGAGATTGAACTGAAGAAATCAACTTGTCCTGATTTACGGCCCCATGGCTATAATGAAAGAAATATTAATTCGAAGTTCATGAGGAAAAGGCAAAGCAAGGATGATACTCATTGAAAAGCTTAGGAGCATCTAGACTGCCCAGCTCTATTTAATTTGAAGGGAGAACTGGAGAGCCCTGGCCATAAGCTGGCTTCTTGTTTGGGGGCTATCATCAATAAGTTATGAGTAATCAGCATCCCTGTCTTCACCACCCATCCCTCCCTAAAACAATTCTCTTTTCAGAGAGTGGCTCATAACATCTGTCTACAGTGACTGTCATAGACTTAAAAAGCAAAGCAAAGCAAAACAAATAAGACACTTGTTCCATAAATCTTCCTTATCAAAATATACAGCCTCGAGAAGCGGGGCTACGTGTGGACATCCTCGCGGCTTTCTTTGGAAATTCACCCTCGCACACAGCATTCATTCAGCATGTACCACATGCTCCAAGGCTCCAGGCCCTTTGCTGGACCCTTAGTAGTAAAAGGCGTAGTCTCTGCTCTGAAGAAGTCACCAGCAGATCTTCCCCAACGGGAAGAGGCTTTGTAAATACTCTGCTGTATACCTGCAATGCATTCTTTTACCATATTTCCATTGATCTCAGGCCTGCATTTTCATAAAAACTGTTACAGTCCTACCACTTCTGTGAAACAACCCCTCAGCTCTCACTCTTTCCCTTCTCTGAACATCTAGTCTGTATTGCCCTTTGGCATTTAGTGGTAGATATTCTAACGTGTGACATAAATCGTATTACTATTATTATATAACAGTTAACATGTCCTGTGCATTTATTTTCCCATATTACAACATCCTAGAGAGCAAAGACATCTTCATTTATGCTTTTTGGAATCCTTCACAAAACTTAGTACTGTATGTGTAGTAGGAATTGAATGACTTTTTTAAAAGAAGGGAAAGAAGCGAGAGGAAGAGAAAGGAGGAGGGAGAGAGAAATTGACTAAACACTTGTAAATTCTCATCTACCAAATAAACTCCTCATTCATATTAGTCTCACAAAAGGCTACACATGTAATGCAAATCGGCAGGGATGCTAGGTAAGTAAGGAAGAATGTCATAATACTTCATTTGCTCTGTAAACTAGGGGTTGGTTTAGTGGTCTTATATAATGACAGGACTTATTATTTGTATTTAGCTGTGTGTATGTGCATGAGAGAGAGGAAAACACATGAATAAAACAAATATATTGGAAATATAATCCAAAAATTAAAGCCTGGCTCTTAGGTGTTCAGTCATTTCTAATTAATGTTTTTATTTATACTTTGAGTCACAATTTTTTCTTCACTTGTGCATCCCTATTCATCCTCTTTTCCCAAGACCCGCCTCCACTTAACCAAAGAGGCAAAGCTTCTATGATGATGGGCAGTGGGAGTTTCGAGCTGTGGGTACATAGACTCTAGCTGGTGTAAGTGCATTGGGAGCTTGTCCAAGATTCCATCTCAGCTGGTAAGAGAGAATCTCGGAAGTTATAGAAACAGCTGTTCTTCACAATACATGTTAGGGAAGACAATGTGAGACCCTTCCAATCGGTATGCCCTGAGCAAGGAACAAGTTGACAGAAATGTACTGGCAATTCCATTGTTATTTGGATAATCTGATCAACATATACAGCTAGAATGCTTATGGACTTCCAGGCTTAGGGAAGAACTTGGGCCAGGCGGGGAGCCAGAAAACCACTTCCCCATTTCATCTTCAGGCTCCAGAATTTGGAGTGAGGGGTGGGGAGAGACAGTTGAATAGGAATAATGTGACTTTGGCTGTAAGAGGCCAACATGTTCTATACATTTTTGAGGATGTGGGATAGGGAGGTTGTATGCATAGAGTAGGGACGGGAAAAAAATCAAATGGAAACTTATGAGAAGTTTTCAAAAATTTAAATGGTTGAAGATCAGTAGTAATGGATTTATGGACACACATACTCTTTGTGTGGAGAAATTTCCCAAATTTGAGGGAAATTGTTACTTCCAACTTCTAAAAACTTGCAGATGTCATAAACATATCAATAATTGCCTATAGTTGATAGGTAAATAGTTGTGAATATTTTGAACTTTTGGGCAACTGCAAATGGCAAGATGTAGAATTCTCTGCATAATGGGGTATACAGCAAAGACCAAGCCTTAACCATTCTTTACAGAACAGGAAAACCCTCTATTTGTTTGTGTTTCTGGGGTTTGCCTCTGGGGCAAGGAGTCTCTTTGTTCTAGGAGAGAATGCTCTGCAAAGCCCATTAGATTGCACAAAGGTAAAGCAAGTGTTAACCATGTTTCTTAGGGGTAACCACAGCTCTTTTTCTGGATCAGAGGATTTCTGCTGAGTCTGGATTCTCAAGTGGAGAAAACTCTGGAGATTTTCAGGAACTGGTGGAAAACAAGGATTATATAAGCTTGTTCATGTCATGTGGTGACCATCAGGGAGCCAGAGAGGGAAACTGTCCACCAAGGAACTCTGAAATCTGATTTGGGTAGATGGTCTTTAGGAACGACCTCTTTTTGTAGCAGTTGGAGGACCTAGTAATGTGTCCTAAGAAGTAACTCAGGAGAAAGCCAGGGCCCCTCTGCAGGCCAGAAGAGAGGTAACTGGCAATATCTACTTCCCTGGAGAGGGCGGTACAGAAGGAACAGGTGAACCTAAAGGAAGCTGGACTTAAAAAGGCAAGCAGTGACAGGCTCAGAGAGGCAGTCAGGAGCCAGAGGCTGGCTGGGACAGAAGAGAATGTCAAGCTGATTTGTGGAGGAAGTCTAAGCAGACTCTGGGGAAGAACAATGTGGCAAAAAAGAGTGGACTTCCTGAACTTCTTGAACTACTGTAGACAATAATTTGGGTATCTACAATAATTTGGGATCAAAGTAATTGTGTCATTATCTTATAGGCTTACATTTTTCAGGCCTGTGACATGCGAATTATATCTGTAATTACAGTATCAGCCCTAATATCAGGATATTCCTACCTTTACCCACTAATATAAGATACGAACAATACATCTAAAAGAATTATATAAAAGGGGAGAACAGAGACATTTCTCTGGGTCACATAGAAATGAGAGTTTCACCAGTATTGCATTACAAAAGAGATGTTAGTACTGTAACACAGTGTAGAATAATCTAGCTTGTTAGTTATAATCATGCCTAACTTATTTAGCTAATGAGATATAATTCACCCCGTAGCACAGAATCCGTAGGAGAACCCTTGCTGGTTAACTTAACAATGGTTTTACTAAACTGACAATAGTTTCTAAGGGGTTTGGAAAATCAGCACAAAAAATGCCCAAGTAAAATTGCTACCTCTTCTTCACAGATTACACACCCCTAAAGAGCATACCTCTCTAAGAACAACGTAGTGGGGTCATATGATGTCTCCTTATGTTAATCACATACCAATCCTTTGGAGGCTCAACAGCCACTTGCCCAAATAAAGGGCCAAGCAGAGATACAGAAATCTGATAAGCCCAAGACAGACAAGGTGCCTATGGTAAGTATCCCTCATTGGTCATAATTGGATACTTTCCTTTACATCACCTTTTTTTTTTTTTAGGTGACATTGACGTTTAGAAGTAGGGCAGAATTTGAACTATCTCCTGATTTTGAGAGCTGGACCAATAAATGGATAGATGCCCTCCAGGCATCCTTAGGAAAGAAACTTAATATAAAATCAAGAGAATTGCACAAGTCCAGAGAGCTAGTTCAGGCCCATTTTTCTCTGGCCAAGGGCAGCATAATATAAGATTTGGAGTCAAAACCCAAGTTTTGAGCCTGCTACTTAATATATGCATATGACCCTTAAAAAGCCATTTAACCTCTCCGAGGCTTAACTTCTCCAACTTTAAAATGAAAATATTTGTGGTAACCAGCACTTAAACTTGTTCTGAATATTAGATGAAAGTGTATTTGAAAAGCACTTTGTAAACTATATTTACTGTTCATAGCAAATTACAATCTTAAAGGGATTTGGATTTGGAGAGTGAGCTGTAGACACCAGAATAAAACCATCATGCTTTTATGGGTGTGGACAAGACAAGAATGGTGCAATATTTTGTTGGAGGGAAAAAGACTAAGCAGCATGTGAAAAATAGGAGTCTGACAAAATACCTCTATGTCGAACCCCTACACTTGTGCTGACGATGGTGCCAGGAGAGCTTACCAGTCCAACCGCCTCACACCTACGCGTTTCTCAGAACTTCAGGATCTAACCTGTCCCACATCTTGTAGCCCATCAAGGGTCAAAAACATTGGACAGATGAGGAATTGAGCTCTTGGGAAATCTATTCAACCAAATGTAAGTTTGAAAAGAGGGAAAGAAAAAAGTCTTATATAAAAACTCTTTGTCGGTGACAGAGGGCATAAGCTGTAGAAGAGAGATATTTTATTTTGCTGTACACTGTCTGTAAAGCAATTTCTTCTCTTAGAAAATGATGTTTCTATTGGTCTCTGAGCTATTTGTCATTCTGGGCCCCAAACAAAATATTTTTCATAAAAATATCAGAAATGCCGTGCTGGATTAAACCAGGGGTTCCTCTAGCCCTGTGTTTTGCCTTTCAAAGTGGAACCAGGAGAGGGTTCACAAGAGGACACAGATACTCTATTTAACAGCTTTAAAAACATTTTGACTTGGCTCACGTTAAGAATATTCGAGCTGGAACTGTAATACAGTACTTACACACACATGCAAAAAACACATCTATTCATATTTATATATGTTATGTGTAACTGGTACTTTGCATTCCTTTCAATTTCCTTTCATTTTTAACTACTGGCCCCAGCCCGCTAAACTGATTTCATGATCCACTAATAGGTCACAACTTATGGCTTGAAAAACCTTGCTCTATGAGCTGTCAGCCTCAAAGGCTAAGGACATATCTCTAACACTCCTAGTTTTCTTTAACCCAGTGAGGATCTATTACTCATGAATCTACCTAAAGCCACCTTTTGGGGAAATGTGTTCTACAAGAATAAATACAATATGAAGTGGAACTCCCTCTCACTTGTGATTATGTAGGACATTAGATAAGATAAATGTGATCAAAAGATCTAGATGAGGATAATAGGTTGGGTTCCCCTTCCTCAGAGATTCCCTCTCTATGGCAGAGACTACAAAAAGAAGCTTGCAATGAATTAAACCTTATTGCAGTAAGAGTCACTGAGCATTTCTAGAGAGTTATTTGATTTTTATGACCAGATCCCATGGACACTGATTTATCAAATGTACACTAATTATGTGATAGGTTACATTTCCAAAAGATGGCTGCAAAAACATGCTCCACCTCACATGCTTTTCTTCTGTGCAATCTTGTCACATCTCACTACGAGGTGGTGTCCCTTTCTCCATCCCACTGAATCTGGCTGGCCTCTGTGTCTGCTTTGACCACTGAAGTATCAAGGAGGTGACCAGTGTCAATTCTAGGGATAGTCCTTGACTGGCCTGGGAGCATCCCCTTCAGGGGAGGCAGCCATCAGGTAAGGAGTTCAACTATTCAGAGGACATCAGGTGAGAAGTACAAGCCAAGTGAAAAAGCCCTGAAGGTTAAGCAGTCACAGGGAGAGACAGAGAGGCCAAAGAGCCACCAAACTGCCCATGTAGAAAGCCACTGTCTTAGAGGAGATTCTCCAACTGTAGGAACCAACCATCCAGTCAAATCCTTCCTGAGTTCTTAACCCACAAAATTTTTAATGACATAATTGATTTTCATCTTAAGACTCTAGGTTTCAGAGTAGCTTGTAATGTAGGAACAGATAAGCAAAATAAGTATCCATCTCATGTAAATCTGAAGTTCTTCTATGGACTAACAATAAAGAGTAGACTTGGTGATTTTCTTTTGAATTTAAATTTGTATTTTCCAGTGACAAAGTAAATATGGATAACGTAATTGCATGTATTAAATATGAATTACATGTTCAAAAATACATATGTAATTTTTAATGCAGTTTTTTAAAAATAAATATTTGTATTCCACTACTATCTATCCATTATTTCCACATTTTTCCCCCCTACTGGGTGCTTAGTATGTGTTAGAATTCTGCTGGGCCGTGAGGAACACAGCGGCTGAGAAACCATCCTCAACCTTGAATGAGCCAGTTTATTAGAAAAGAAACAAGTAAAGGGATTTTTTCACAACAGTATCAGAAGAGTCATTTAGGAAGATTTCACAGAGGTAACTTTTAAGCTGGATCTTTGAAAATGAGTAGGTCAGGAAGACTTGGAAATGACATGTGATAAAGACAGCAACATAGTTATGGCATTCCAAGCAAAGAAGGCAGAATATTTAAAAGTAAGAAGAAATGAAGGTGTGCTGGGCTGGAGGTGATTCTAGGGATGAGTGATCAGTGGACAGAAAGGTACGGTAAGGCTTAGCAATGGTTGGGGCCATATCATGAAGGACTTTGGATACCATGGTAAGAAATCTAGACTCCAACCAGCAAGCGGTAAGGAAGCAAAGAAATATTTCTGAGTAGATCTATTCTAAACACTCTCATACTGAAGAACTCCAGTAGAAGGGTACACAAGAATGTACAATGGGAGCATGAGCCCAGGGGTCCTGGTTCTCCTCCTCCAGAAACTCCAGACTAACCCACAATAGATAAAATCACATACCATTGGGAATCACTTTCTTTCCTCATTTCCTTTATGACAATCGAGGGAGGACAGCTATTTCTTACCATCACTGTTGACCTATGAGTGTCACATAGTAACAGGGAGCATTTTTCAAGAATAAAAGAAAGGAAACAGTTAAACAAGATCACAGCAACTCAAAGTGGGGAAATTTTGCACTGGGGTTATATATTTCTAACACTAGGATATTACACTTTATCCTTATATCTAGGACCATATTTCTATCACAGTTTACAAAGCAGAAAACATAAATCACTAGCAGAGATAGAACTTTCTGAGGTGCACTTAGGGTTTTTTTTGTCCCTCCCTTACACCACAGGATTCAGCTTCAGAATTTACACTCCCCTAACATTTAGAGAATAAGTTTTAGCAAAGACAGGGGTCAAGATGTTTGGGGTTTTGGAGCTAATCTTATTATTACTTCAATGGAGCATCCAAGCAAAGAAAAAAGTAACCAGACCAGATTGCCTGTGGCTAAATACTGTAACACAAATGGACATCATAGCCCAAGGAATCTTGCTGCTAGAAACGAAGAGGCAGGCAAGAATCTTAACTTCCTCTTCGCATGCAAACCTCAGGGGAGTACCACAGGAAAATAAAATTCTCCTTGGTGGTGTATAATGCTTTATTATGATGACCCAGTCTCCAGGGCTATTTAAAATTCTGAACTCAGATTCCCTGAGTTCTGATTCCCTTCTCATCAAAATCGCTATCCCAATCTTAACTGCACTTCCCTGAGGGCAGAAAACATCAACTCACCATATTTACAGCCGGTGCATAATTACTATATGCAATATTTATCCGGCTATTCATCTGTTTGCGTGTCTTCTGTCTAGCTGGTGAAACTATCAATAGACAAGTTTCTCAGCATCTTGCACAGGAGTACATCATTCACGGGGTATTTTACTCACTTGGTCCACTTGGCTTGTTCCTTAGGTTTCCTAAAAGGGTGACCACCTTTACTAGCCTTTTTTTGAAGTTTCTCTTGATTCTTGGTAAGGCTTAGACCCCTTCCTTTAGATCTTTAGAAAAAAAGATTATAATAAAGTATTATCACCATTAATGTACACCAAAGCCCCAAGTATCTTTTCAGTTATTCTGTTACCTCACTTAGAGCCCCTTACCTCATATAATCACAGTGCAATTTCAAGCTACTGGAATTGATAAATTGGGGGAGTATCTAAGTATCTTTTTAAATTCACCATTAAACTGTATGCATTTCGGCACTTTAATCCGTAAGAGTGCCATCACCATACTTCCTAGAGATTCTCACCTATGTGTGTATGGTGAGGAACCAGAGAAGATTTCTGTAGATTCCACTCATCTTCCACACTGAGCTAAGGAGAACATCTAGTTGGTGAGAACAACTTTAAGTGGTCCAGCATGGCCATCAGCCTCTTCTTAGCTCCACCGTTCTGTCACCTCTTGATATTGATAAGTCCGATTCCAACTAAGCATTAGAGCAAGTATTTGGTCCAAAACTGGGAAACTGGTATGACTGCTAAAGCTAACATGGTGACCTCATTACCATAACAGATAATGAACCATTTTCTTCAACTTTATTTTCCAAATCATTTGACCACAGAACATTTTGACGTCTTAGATTGATACTGGCTCAGAACTAATCTCCAGCAACAAGAGATGCTGTAGTTTCTGGGACTGTTTGGCTTTGTCCAAAGTATGACTTTCCACCTACCACTATTTCAGCTTTAACTCTTTTTTCCTCAACAGAAAAGCAAACTTTGTTTTGACAGTCATCTATTATAAATTTTCCAAGGAAGAAATTTCGACTTTCATTTTTCCCCCCACTGTACCTGGCAGAATGCTGGAAAAATGGTAGACAGACAATCCCTGATTTTTTTGTTAGTCGATCTTAAAATATTTACCATTAGAATTTATTGATTTATTTTTCTCCTTCAACATAGTCTTGAATTCTATTCCTCTATCTCTATGACTCTCTATGTATCATCATTCCTATCTTTTCTTCCACCATTACTCTTTTCCTCTTTTAGTTCTTAAGAATCTCAGCCTTCTTTACATTCTCCCATCTAAATTAAACCTGAGCAATAGGGAATGGTGTCTATGCATCATGGTTTTGAAGGTAGGGGTGGAAAAGGAATAGGAGGTACACTTATCTGAATGGAGGAAACCCTTTCTTTTGAGCCAGCCCGTCCTTGGGGTCCCAGCTCTCCTGCTCTGCCTCCTCTGTTGTGGATTCTATGGCAACGGTCCCCTGCAATGCAGAGATTGCCTCCAACCCTTGGCATCCATCTGTTGAAGCTCTCAGCAACCACCACTTCCCTGATCCATCTACCCCCTTCATTATCAGTGAAAAGGACAAAACCCCTAGCTCTTTCTTCCCTGCTGTTTTCAATCATTTTTAGGAGCCATACTTGTCCTAGCTGTCCTGAGGAGACTAAGTACTAAGAGCTGGGGGTGGGCCAGATGCCAACTAATGACCCATAGGTTCTTTTGAAAATGCCCACTTCTCCTTAGACTGGCCACAACTTCCATTATAATATACAAAAAGGTAGGGATTGGCAAGCCTTCACCTTCCTCCTATCACTCACATCCAGGAAAAAGAAAAAAGTCCAGTGTTCTTTAAATTACGATTGTAAACTTGATTTGCTAAGTGGTAAGTAGACAGGTGGAAGATGGGCAGTCCAGAGCACTCTTGCTATTTATAGCCCACGCCAGGGCTTTATTTATTACTGCTGCCTCTTCTCGGAGCCACTTAAATAACCTATAAATTGCCAATGGTGTCCATGGAAACAAATTGGCAAAACAGACAGTGCATTAAAAAAAAAAAAAAGGGGAGTGAGAACACAAAGGACATAAAGAACCTTGTCAAAAAATAAAACCAGTTTCCTTTATAAAATCACACCCATGTCACTTGTTGTTACACTTATGATTTCAAAAGACAGAAACCAGGAACAATTTTTCCTCCAGCACATACATGACACTTTCTTCAAGCAAGCTAGGCAAGGCTGGCCAAGAGGAAGTAGGGCAGGAACTGCAGGCAAATCCCCAAGATGTGGAACTTTTGTCCCGAGTGTCTCCTCTTTCCATCTTCTCTGCCCATCCCCCACCCCCCACCTCTTTTAGGTCCTCTCTTACTGCCACTCTGGCATCCAGTGTCCACATTCTCCCCAAAGAGTTCTTGATTACCTATTTTTAAGTAAAGCTTAAATGACTGACCACTGTTCAGGGATGTTGAGAAGGGATGCCCTAACAGAATGACACTCTACTCTTCGAGCTTGAGGTTTTATTCCGGCAACCTTTGATTCTGTTAGCAATCACACAAATGTATAAAGGATTTAATGTACCTTCTCTCCTAATATCCGTGTAATTTTAGAAATCTTTAGAGCCCAATACTTTTAAAAAATCATTCAAACAGCACTATGCCATGAGTGCTTTATGTCCAAATGTAGGCGAAGCTCAAAGGAGATACCAAGAAAAGAGCCTTGCTATAAAACCAGTTGAGGAGAGGGGAGGGAAATTCATTCATTTATCCCTTACAGTATTGTCTTTATTGAGCTCCTTCATGTCATGCAAGGGCAAGTGGCTGGGTGATAGAAGAGTGGCAGTGTATAAAAAATAAATATAAATAAGAGCTATTCTTATCATCATAGGGGAAAAACATATTTAATTATAGTAATAATAGCTAAAATTTATCGAGCATTTTTCGCATGCCGGACGCTGCTCTAAGTGCTCTGCTGTATAAACTCATCTCATACCCGCAACCACCTGTGCCTCTTTTAAGACCCACTTAAACAAGCTGTAAATTTTCAGTGGTTTCTATGGTAACAAATTGGCAAAGTGGACAGTACACTTTAAAAAAAAAATAAAGAGATGCAGAGAACAAAAAAGATCTTGTCAAAAATAAAACCAGTTTCATTTCTAGAATTGCATACAATTCATAGTCAATGCAGTTATGTTTGCAAAGATAGAAAGCAGGACCAATTTTCTCTCTTACATGTATATTCATCTCTTCTCCAGGGAAAGTGGACAAAGCTGGTCAAGGAGAAGGAGTGTAGAACTGCAGGCAAACAACACACTGAAAATTTCATCTTGGGTGTCCCTTGCTTCCACATCCCCTGCACCTCCCCCCTTCTCTTCTGAGCTCTCGCTCACTTACGCTTGAGCAGATTAGTTTTATTACTCCCATTTTAGCAAGAAGGAAACTGGGACACATATAGATTAAGGAACTGGCCCAAGGTGACACAGTTGGGAAATGACAAAGCTACAGTTTGACTCAGTGAGCCTGACACCAGAGTCCATACTTGCAACCACTCAGGTAACTCCTTGCTAAAAAAAAAATAATAATAATAATCACAATCACCCCATGCCAGAGGAGCACAGATACAAGAAAAACTTCTTTTGCCTGTACAGTTAAACAAGGTAGTAGAGAATAAGTGGCTTTTAAGTTGAGTCTTACGAGGTGGGGAGAAGTTCACCAAAGAGGAGGGGACACTTCACAGAGCACCAACAGCTTGTGCACCATAAAGTAGCAGGACATGTCAGACAAAGTGTCCCAATGCAAGGGTATCTCCACCCATGGATGTTTGGAGGTAGGGACACTGTGACAAGTGGTAACGCTAGGAAATTTAGCAGTGGTGAACTTACAAAGAACTTTTACTATAGTATCCCTCTCACATTCGTTTAGACTTAAATAAACCCTTTAAGATTCAGTTTAAGTGTAATTTCTTCGAGGAAGACTTCATTGTTTCCAAGAGTTCCTTAGGAACTCTGTCGTGGAGTACTCCATGCATTCCTGTATATTAACAGCATACGATGCTGTGATTGTTAGTTTACTCATCTCTCTCCCCTTCTGCTCTGTGCTGTCCTTGAAAGCAGAACATGAATTTTTATGCTGAATACCTATAGCTCCTTGAACAATGCCTGCCACATAATGGATGCTCAATAAAACCCATAAACTCTTTTCTGCTCAAGGACCTCAGCCTTGCAAGTATTCCATCTTTCTTCTGCACTCTCATTTTCCTTTCATTGAATTATTCTTATCAACCTAGAAATGGGCCCTTGTTTCTTCCTTATTAAAAAAATGGTTTTGACCCCATCTCTCTGCCTAGCTACTACACTATTTTATCTTATTTATTTTCACACAAAATGTCTTAAGAGTTGTCAGTTCTTGCCCTCTTGACTTCCTCACTTCCATTGTCCCTTTGACTCACTTCAAACAGGCTTGTATCCCTATCACCATCTCCACCAAAAATGCTCTTACCACAACTACTGATAATCTTCATCTTGCCTAATTCAAAAGTCATTTCTCAGTTGTCACCTTGCTTGACTAATTTCTCCTTCTTGAAACACTCTTTTCTCTTTCTTTCCACGACACCACATTCTCGTGTGTGCCCTGAGATTTGGTCCTGGTCTCTGCTGCCTTATTTCTGTATAAACTCCAAAAATGAAATCATGGTTTTTCCCTTCAAAACTGTTCCTTCATGTTCTTCTCCATCTCAGTGCCTCATCAGGTGTCCAGTTAATCAGTCTAAAAACAGAAATGCTATTCTTCACGCCTTCCTTTTGGAGAGAGTAAGACACGCTCTTAACACATACATTCCATTAATGAGTTTCATTAGCTCTACCTCGAAATTATAACTGGAATCCATCCACTTAGCTCTGTTTCCCTGGCCATGATCCTGGTGCATACCACCACCCTATGTCACACAGACTATGGCAAATTCCTCCTATCTCTGTTTCCATTCCAAACTCTTCAAGTCCATTTGCCATATAGCAACCAGAGTGATTATTTCTTTCTCATTTTTAAACCTTTTTGTCTTGAAATAAAACACATATACAGAAAGCACATAAAATATAAATATTTAGCTCAATGAATTATAAGGCAAATATCCATGGAACCCCTCCCAGTTCAAGGTCTAGGCTCTTACTAGCACACAAATGTTAAGTAAGCTCTTTCTAAACTCTAACCATCTCCTTCCCTCCTACAAATACATGTGCAGTAATAAATTACTTTTATTTATACTTTTACCATTTAATTAGGTATCTGTCAACTAAAACAATTAGACAGTATGCATTTTTTTTAATTCTGGCTTCTTTCATTCAATATTATATTTGTGAGAATCATGAAAAATATTGTCTATAACTGTAGTTAATTTACTCCCATTGCTGTATAGTATTCCACTGTACGATTATGTCATAAATTATCATTCTATTGTTAATAGAAATTTAAGTGTTTCCAATTTTGGATCATTGCAAACAATACTACTCTGAACCTTCCTGTATGTGTCTATTAGTAGACATGCACACACATTTTTCCTGGATACATATCTAGCAGTGGAATTGTTGTGATATAGATTATGCACATTTTCAAACCTAATAGAACTTTTTTTCCAAACTGATTATTCCAAATTGCAAAAATAGCACAACAAACACTTGTCTCTTCACCTAGATTCACTAATTATAAATATTTTACCATACACCTTGCACTCTCCCTCACAGTAATAATATATATTTATATATTATTGTCGCTATACGTTTCCTTATCATTGGCCATTTTAAAGAAGCACTTCGAATTAATTACAAACATCACAACTCCTTAACCCTAAATACTTCAGCACATACCTTAAGAGAACAATGACATTTTATGAAATATCACATTGTCTTACATTTATCAAATTCAGAAAATTTAACATAAATAAGATACAATTAACTAATACAGTGCTTCTCAAACTTTAGTGTGCATACAAACCATGCGGATATCTTGTTAAAATGTGAATCTAATCCATTAGGTCTGGATGGTGCCTATGATTTTGCATTTTTAATAAACTCACAGATATGGCTAATGCAGCTGATCCACAGATGATACTTTGTTAAGTATCTACTGTATACATTCAAATATTTCTGACGGTGTCAATAATATCCTTCAGAGTATTATCTTTTCTAATGCAGAAACAATCCTAGACCAAATGTTTTATTTAGTTGTCATGATCACCCTTATTTTCAAAGGACATTTCACTGGGCTAAAACTAAGGTTGCCAATTATTTCCTTTCATCACACTGAATGTACTGTTTCATTGCCCTTTACTAATTTTTTTTTTAAGTAGCCTCCATGCCAGTGCAGAGCCCAATGTGGAACTTGAACTCACAACTTTGAGATGGAGACCTGAGTCGAGATCAAGAATCAGATGTTCAACCAACTGAGCTACCCAGGCACTCCTGCCCTTTTTTAACTTTTAAAAGATATAAGGCTTTTGAGAAACCAGCTTTTAATCTCAATACACTCTTTCCCCACCATCTATTTCTTTTTTAAGATGATGGTTTTGTTTTCTGTGGTTTTGCTGTGATTTGTTTAGGTATTGATTAGTTTTAACTTACTCTGTTATAGTTTTATCAGATTTCTTGAATCTATCATTCATTGGTTTTAGAAAATCATTAGCCATTAACACTTCAAATGTGATGGCCCCGTTCTCCTCTCTCCGTGGTAAGGGTATATGAGATTTTGCTTTGTCATCTTTCTCTTGCCAACTTCCCTACATCTCCTATTCTTTTGTTTCTCCATGCTTTTCTATAGATACATAATTTTCTCATCTATGCATAATATGGTATTTAACATATCCAATGAGTTCGTAATTTTTTTATTGTATTTGTAGTCCGAGAATTTATATTGGTTCCTTTCAAATCTATTGTGTCACTTTTTAGAATGTCATGTTTTCTACCAACATTTTGTGTCTTGTCTTCTATCTCTTTGAAGAAAGTAAGTAAAATCTTAATATTTAAATTACAGTATCTGGAGTCTTTGGGAGCATGTTTTCTATTTTTGATGTTTCTACTATTTCTCATTAACGTTTTTTTAATCTGCATATATCTGGTTCTTTGTTTCTGTGCCAGACACTGTATTTTTTAAAAAATATTTATGGGATTAATTGGGGCCTAGAGTGATGTTCATTTCCTTGACAGGGGACTTCACTTGGTTTCACCCAGGTGCCTGTGGGAACTACAATCAGGAATTATATTAATAAATTTACAGAACTTGAAAATTGCCGAGTCACTGAGAGGACTCAAAGTTCTGCAGTGATTGCAATAGCTGGTTTGCAAGTTTGTCCTTTCACGAAGGGGGTAGCTCTTTATGATTACCAGAGAAACTCCTGCACTTCCGATCTGTTCTGCTGGCCCTTCTAAGCTGTCAAAAGGGCTGCTCCTTTTCCGAGATGTCTCTTTTGATCGGCAAATGCCATTTGGGCAAAAGTGGTCCCCAAATGCTAGGATCTCCAAGATGCTGTTGTAATAATTCTTCACTGAGTTCTCAGTTCTCCAAAGCCTTCCAGCAAATTAGAACACAAAAATTGGTTTATGTTTTGTCTTTGATGGTATAGTTAGTCTCAACTACCTAATCTACCAGTTCCAAAGGTAGGATTCTAAGTAATATTTTTAAAATATACATAATGGAATTTAAATTTGAAGCATCCAACAATAGATATGAAATACAAAAGCATGAAAACAAAGAGGCAGATTTTTCAACATAGGTTTCAGAGAGCCAGTTAGACAACTGGCCTACAAGAAAGACAAAAATGTGTTGATAGGAATGCAACAGAAGTGTGGATTTTCTCAAGCCCAGAGAAAGGATTTATGAGTTTGAGAAACATTCTCTGCAGTTGGAAAACATGGAAGAACAATGCTGACTCTACATAAAAGAATCCAAAGATGAGAGGCCAGCTAAAGCATCTTATAGCAGCAGAGTAAAATGCTTTATCTGGGGAGTAACCATTCTCAGTGATAGACGTGTGAAGGGACCAGATATGGAACCTATGGTAAAAATATGAGCTGAGGATCATGTTTAAAATGATCCTGCATCAAAAGGTTTGCTTTCACGGCCAATGAAATTCCAATAGAGGGTCTACGTGAAGTGGACAGCCAGAAACCCAGAAGTTCAGGGGCATAAGGAACTGCAAGTCAAAGAAGAGTTAATTCCCAAATGAAAGGAGCTACATTCTGAGGGCCCAGCCAGGGAGTCTCTGAAGAACCCACAAAGGCCAAGGGAGAGTCACTTTATGTATCATTCAGGCATCAGGAAGGCAAAACTCTCTTTTAATAATATTAACCAAATAAGAACTCTCTGTCCCACTACCCCTCTTCTTTCACTATAATCCTTGAAATGTCAGTAAGACCATCTAGCAAGTAGAGCGAGCCAGAAGGATGAATCTTTTTTTTTTTTATTTTATTCATTGATGATTTATTACCTTCTTTTTTTGGTGGTGGTAGCATTTTTTTTTTAGCATTAAAATATTTAAACTTTGCCAATATTTGGCTGTTCCTCAATCAGGAATAAACTTGAGTGATTTTTTTAATTTTTTTTTTATTATATTATGTTAGTCACCATACAGTACATCCCTGGTTTCCGATGTAAAGCTCGATGCTTCATTAGTTGCGTTATAACACCCAGTGCACCATGCAATACGTGCCCTCCTTACTACCCATCACCAGTCTATCCCATTCCCCCACCCCCCTCCCCTCTGAAGCCCTCAGTTTGTTTCTCATAGTCCGTAGTCTCTCATGTTTCATTCCCCCTTCTGATTACCCCCCCTTTCTTTATCCTTTTCTTCCCCTACTGATCACCCTAGTTCTTATGTTCCATAGATGAGAGAAATCATATAATTGTCTTTCTCTGCTTGACTTATTTCACTTAGCATTATCTCCTCCAGTGCCATCCACGTTGCAGCAAATGTTGAGAACTCGTTCTTTCTGATAGCTGAGTAATATTCCATTGTATATATGGACCACAGCTTCTTAATTCAGTCATCTGTTGAAGGGCATCTTGGCTCCTTCCACAATTTAGCTATTGTGGACAATGCTGCTATGAACATTGGGGTGCATATGGCTCTTCTCTTCACTACGTCTGTATCTTTGGGGTAAATATCCAGTAGTGCAATGGCTGGGTCATAGGGTAGCTCAATTTTTAACTTTAAGGGATCTCCACACTGTTTTCCAGAGTGGCTGATGAATCTGATTGCATTCTGCTCCCTTAAGATAGGATAAGTCTTTCCTTTCAATGAAGGTTAAAGTCTTGCTTAATATATTGGAATGGACATCCAGCTTTCTTTATTGAGTTTATATTTGTGGCTTAAGGAAACCACAGTGCTTTCTATTACCTATGAGTCCCTGGAAAATTCACAGGGGAGAGGGAGAAAAATTTTCAGTGAATAAACTTTAAAGGGTCAATGGGAGATAAAAGTAAGTTGACTTTTTAATGAGATCCTACTTTTCTAAGAAAAAAACGAGAGTTTTAGTAAGCTGACTGCAAAGGGGGAAATTATAGTATAGACAACTTGGGGAGAGGTTGAAGTCAAGAAGGCCAGCCAAGCCACTATTATAATAACCCTATATGAGATAGTGAGAGAATGGGAAAGCCTTTCAGGCTCTGGGGCCCCTGGAGGTAACAGGTATTTCTGTCACCCCCAGAATTGTAGGGATATAAAAAGAGTAAAAAGAAAAAAAAAAGTCAAACCCTCTATTTCACCTCTAGTTTATTTTAGTACTGCCTTCAACTAGTTGTTAACTTTGCTAAATCTTCACTCACCTCATCTGTAACATGGGAAAAATAATACTTGAGAAATGTGATAAAATATGATAAAATGTGATAAAATATGTAATGATATATGAACTCACCATAAGTTAATGAATGAAATTGAGTTATCTAAAAGAATGAATAAATGAATGCCCAGCTGTGGTGTTAAAAGCAGAAGAGAAGAGATAAGCTCTGCATCTCAAAAGCACAAACCAGATGCTACATTGAAGCCAAAGCTCCCCATGTAAACATTTCTTCGTGTGTGTTTTCTTTTAATAGTCAAAGTCATGTTTAAATATTAAATAGATGGGGGCGCCTGGGTGGCGCATTCGTTAAGCAGCTGCCTTCGGCTCAGGGCGTGATCCCAGCGTTATGGGATCGAGCCCCACATCAGGCTCCTCCGCTATGAGCCTGCTTCTTCCTCTCCCACTCCCCCTGCTTGTGTTGCCTCTCTCGCTGGCTGTCTCTATCTCTGTCGAATAAATAAATAAAATCTTTAAAAATATATTAAATAGATGGCTTTACTGCCTCAAGGACCAGTCTGGAGAATCTACCTAGACTGGCACAAACCGGGTGGGGAAAATGATACTACTTGCTCTTCAGTTCAGCGATTACCAGCAAGCACGCAGTCAGAGCCCCGTGCTAACAGCTGCTGGCAAAACTTCCCATGATGGCTGAGCTGAAATGAATACCAAGGCAGTGTCAGCTGCTGGCTTTCATTAGATTCTCTTTGAGTCAAATATTAAAACAAGGCCACCTGATAGAGTCATCCTGGATTCCTGCAGGAAGGGACTGGAGGTGCCGGAAGCAAAATGAGGTGCAGGTGGGATAGCATAATAAGTTCTACAATTTACAAGTGTTAATATGAAAAATCAGAATGTGAACCTCATTGGAAAGGATCTATGGGCTATTTATCCACTCAAAGTGACCTTGTAATCTATCAGTCATTAAAGTGATAGCAAAGAACATGAATGCCACCCTGTGGCTACCGGCAGAAATTAGACTTAATATAACATAATTTTACATAATTAAAGGGTAATGGGAATGTGATTAAAAGAAAGCATGCAGATTCCAGAGAAAAGAGAATCAGCCAGGATAAACAGTTATTACTACTAACATATGACTCAAAGAACCATTACCCAAAATATTAAGGAAAAACCTCCCCAGTCTCTCTAAATGATGTAAGAATAAATAAATAAATAAATAAATAAATAATTCTGATTATAGACACACAAAGCATTAGACAAAGACACAAATAAATTACTAGTAGTAGAGAAAAGAACAGCCAAGGAAAGCTATGTCTCTGGCATCCTTATCACTCAAGCATACTAAGATTATGTGAGATCCTCACATACGCACAAAGGTGATTACTCCTTCGTGTCCGCATGCATCTTCCTACACAATGTGCATATTCCAATTCATAGACACATACATATATCCATTTTTTCTTCTGTGAGCTTTTCCTGCATTTGACTACCGCAGAGACAATTGCTAATTTCATTCGTTTATTCACCAGATTTTTCACAGAACCAGACACTGTCTTGAGTTCTGGGGCTAAAACAGTACAGGTCCCTGCCCTCACTGAGCCTACATTCTATGTGGACCAACCAGGACAAAAAACAAACAAGTAAACACATGTCAGGTGGTAAACAATTCCATGAAGACAAATTAAACAATGTAAAGGGAATAGTGAGTGCTGGAGGATAAAGGCAGGGAGGGCGGGCTGGGTGGGGGGATCTTCTTCAAGACATTTAAAAGCCTAAAGGACATAATGAGGGAGGGGTCATGTGTATGAGGCAAGGAAATTTTCTGGCAAAGCAGAATGCCATGCAAAGGCTCTGAGGTCAAGTTCGCTTCATGTGTTTGTGGAAAAACGAGGAGATGAGTGTGCATAGAGCAAGTGGAGAAAGTGGGGATGAGGAGGGAGAGGTTATAGCAATGGGGGCAGCTGGGCTCACAGGACTTTGGGACAATTTTGAGCACTTTGGCTTTTACTCAAAATAAGAGTTTTCTGACATGCCATGACTTTTATTTTTAAAGAATCAGTCTGACTGCAGTGTGGAAAAGGAATTATAGGAGCAAAAGAAGGTAGCTATTGGAATAGCCCAGCAGATGATGGTTGTGACTTGGTCCAAGATAGTAACAAAGGATGTGGTAATGGTAGTCAGCTTTTGAACAGACAATAAATATTACAATCAAAATCATTTACTACTGGATTCAATACAGGTATGCTGAAAAGAGAAGAGTTGAAGGTTTTGGCCTGAATCATCAGAAGTAGTCATTCACTGATTTGAAAAAGACTGAGGGAAGTATGTTAGGTGAGGAAATCATGGAGTTTTGCTCGGGACAGGATAAGCCTGAGGCATTTTTTAGCTGTCTAACTACAGGTGTTGGATTGAGGAGTAGGTTACCAGATTTAGCAAGTAAAACACAGACGCCCAGTTTAAATCTGAATTGCAGGAAAAAAAAAACTTTTAATATGTCCTGAATATTGTATTTACTTATGCTAAAATGTTATTTATTGTTTATAGGAAATTCAAATTTAACTGTATGTCCTGCATCTTATCTGTCAATGCTGGTCAAGAAGGCATTTGAGTTTCAAGTATGGAGTTCAAGGAAGTTCTAGATGGGGATATAAATTTAGAAATCATCATTTATAGAGATGGTATTTAAAAACTGAGACTAAATGACGTTACCTAGGAATGAGCATGCCTAGAGCAGAGATGAAACTTAAGAATATGCTTTGGGCCACGTTCATAAATAAATAGCACAGTGTGGTTTTATCAGGTTTTAAAACATGTAAGACTTCATTAGGCTTTGAACATAAGCCGCGGAATTATCCACATCTGAACCTCTCAAAAGCAGAGGCCAGTGACAAAGTTGTATTTCTCTCAACGTGTCTCTAATAACACTTCTTCCCATACGTTATCCTTTCTATCACATCATGAGCTTCTGTAACAGACAGTGACAAATAAGCAGACTTCTCAGTGTCAAGATTTGAAGGGAAGAATCTCACACACTCCATCCCAGGTCACCATAGTAACAAAGGTTCTGAAATTATTTAATCTACTTTCAAATTCCATCTCCAAGGTGAGCAAAACCACTGTAAGAGAAGAAATATTAGGCCAGTGAAGGCCAGGGGAATATTTAAGTTTTAATGCCAGTGTTTTGAACTTTAAGACAAAGAGCATGAAGGTTTGTGTAGATCTCCATTTTATTTCACTTAAAAATACTTCCGGTTTCTAAATGGAACAACAGAGGGTCACCTGGAAAATAATGGGCAGTCAATTTGGAATAAATGAAGCAGACTAGCTGATAATACGGTTATAGGAATGAGGAGTTTTGTTCTTGTATACAGACGCCAGGGGTGTCCGGCTGTTTCACCGTCTGACACGCCCTTGCTCTCCTTCCTCCTTCAGACTCACTTCAGTGTCCAGCTGGATACACCCTCTTGTCCTTGCATAAGCTCATCAACGTGGCAGAACAGAGTTCATGGAAGAACCTGCCTGTGCTGCCGGACTAATCACAGTTTGTGTTTTGGTTCTGCTCTTCCTGACGGTATAACCCGAAGCTTGTTCATCAACCTCTTAAACTTCGGATTTCTCCATCGGCAAACTGGGGGTACTGATAATACCAGGCATCTAAGAATTCCGTGTGGATTAAATGAGATAAGCATGTTATCTTCTAGCAGAGAAACTGCCGCATGAAGAATGCTCAGTAAACGTCTGATATCATTCTTATAATCATTAACGCTATCGAGGCAATAAACACATCTGTGAGTGAAAAACAGCACAAGAGTACCGAAAGCATGATGAAATGGAAAGGAAAACGGCAAGAAAGTATCACCCCAGTCTTGTACATCTCATTGTCTCCAGAGCTGCCTGCTTTGCAATATGTGTGAATTCCGCTTTAATGGAATGACTACTGGGGGTAAACTATTGCTGCCATCCTAGGCCTCGTCCACTATTCTTCACGTGGCTTCACTGAACATAGTCCCTGGACATTGTAATACTAACATGAATTTGGAAAACTAATTTACAGAAAGCAATATAATTAATGGAAAAAATATATATATAAACTTTAAATAGGGAGATTTCAAGCCACCATTAAAGCCATCACCATATTCTGTTTTCATCATGAGAAGATACGTAACATTTGGCGGTAAAGTGGGACTTGGAGCCAAAGACTCTGTACCCCCCAGTGTTTAGGCTTCCCTACTCTCAGCAGGTATCTTCTCAACAGTCAGAGGCTCCTCTCTAAAACAAAGGGATGGCTTAGAGAAAAGGCTTTGGGACTTTCCCATACCCCTTCTTGCACTGCTACCTGGCCTGGGCCTCAGTGTCATTCCTGCCCTCCTAGTCCTTTCCTCTTTACTGCCAGCAACTGCCTACCCAGCTTCCCATCTCCCCAAGCACTGAAATGTTGCAAACCTGCCCACCTGCGAAATGGCAATACTGTATTTCCTCCTGACTGTATCACCTGTGTCAAGTTCATGAGCTGCATCTCTGATGAGTAATCACTCTAGACTGCAGAAGAAGAGGAAACTTAATTACTTCATACTATCTATTGCAGGATAAATAATGAATTAGTCCACATGCTAAAAGGTAAACATGTATGCAGAAAAATAATCATTTGAGATACCAGGTTGAACTATATGAAATTACTAGTATTTGACTATTTTTCCCTACAAATACAGCAGTCTCACACAGTTCAACCTAACAGACACATTACATTATTTTACAAAGTGCATATTGCCTCAGGAGGAAAGAAAGTGCTGGAACACTGAACCAGTATTTGCCATCATGAATAGACACTGAAGGCAATTAGTGTGATTCAGAGGAACCACAGAGTTCTCCAAACACCTTCTCAATATTCAGAATGAAGAGACCTGAACAAACACCATATCCCCATTTTGCAGGTGTGAAGGGCCACTATTAATAAATTGGCCAACCATGATGTAAATCGACAGCCAATATGTTCCTCATCGGTTAGTGCAACTTCTTCGCGCACACACACACACACACACACACACAATTAGAGAGTAAGAAAAAAGGAGGGACCCTGTTGCAGAGAAAGAAAAGAAGAAAAGGTAAGGTGCCTAAGTGCTCAGAGGACAGAAGAAGGGGTGTTGACCCACCAAACCCGCACACACAAGTTGGAAATTGCAATCACTGACTCAAAGAAGTGGTTCACCCTAAGTTTAGAAATCAGCCAATTCATCTCAGTTCTCTCACCAGATTCAAAATATGTGTTCTTAAGGCACCACTTCTGTACGGTTGTCACTCTCTCTCCCTTCAAAGACTGCTCTTGGTGAGTAGACCTCAGCCCTGTTACATAAGAAAAAACTCCCAAGGACTGCTTGGGAGAAAATCAATGAGTCACCATGAAACAGAAAACCAGGAGATTCAGTTCAAAGGGACAATCTAAAGAGTCCCTTTTCTTACTCATGAGGATGGCCAAGATGCTTATAAACCGTAAATGGGCCAGTCATTAGATTATTTACACTCATTCAGAATCTTGAGCTTACATCAATGTATTTCTACAAAATATTTCTATATTTCTATATAATATTTCCATTTTTAATATATGATCCCAACCATTATCATATCACCCCATGAGACAGGTGTAGGAAAAGTAGTGTTATCCCTATGAATAGGTGAGAAAAGTAGAAATTTTTTTGCTAATAAGGAAACTGAGGCTCATGTATTTTCACAAGCATTCCAAGAACAGTGACCAGAATTTATGCCTTCTGACTGTTCCATTTCAGAAATAACATGCTTTGGATCAAGAGACTAGCATCTGAGCGCCAGTTCTAAACCAATTTCTCTGTAATCATCTGAGGCTGTTTTGTTGGCTGTGAAATGTGAACAACTGGGTCTATTTCATGGGGTCACAGGCTGTGCTTAATTACTACTGGTTCTGTTTCCCCTACCTCCCAAAGAGGGAGGATGCTATGATGGAGAAGTAAAGTGAAGCAGTGAAGAAAAGAGTTTTGTGGGTCAATGTTTGAAACTACAAGAATGTCTTTTGCAGATTTGGGGCCTCCTACACAGTGTTGTTGCCCAAATTGCTTAGAACAGTGGTTTCTATCTGAAGCTGACATCCTTAAGGTTGTTCATTTTCTCCATTAAACATGAATAATATGTTTTAACCTGGGGATTACATATACTTTAAAACCTAATTAAAAATGAAGATTACAACCTCCTCTCCTTATCCAAAGAAAACAAAATACAAAAGAAGTTGCCCTAGAGGTTAATACAAAAAAGAACTTGTTATCTTGATGCTTCTACCTTTCTGAAATATTTCAATTCAAACCTAAATTGAATACTGGATTAGCTCTAATGAAGGATGGTAATTTCTTGAAAAATACAACGTGGTCATCTCTGAATTATCCTTATTCACAGAACAAATATAAGAAACAAAAACCCTGAAACAGCAATTACCTCAAAGAATTTTCTTGCCATAAAGATCAGAATATGGGTGAGGTCAGATGATTTTAGAAAATACAAACTATTTCTTCATGAACATACACATCTTTGAGGATGAGAAACACAGTAAGCTATCAATTTGGTACAAATTCACCTGCTAGTTGTCACCTACATTCTAAGTGGGACATTAAAAAGAATGAGACACAGAAGTAATAATCCTAACAACAATAAATAACAATTTTTATGTGTTAACACTGAATTCAAAGGAAACACTCACTTCTCAGGTCTTCTGGATGGCATGAAATTCTGAGGGAGAGGAAGAGAGATCACGAACACCAATATATCCCCATTACCTTTCGCATGGCTTGGATCCTGTTTTAAAATGTGTAGGATGTTAACTGCTACTTTTAAAATTTTGTAAAATAGGGTTACCTGGGTGGCTCAGTCAGTTAGGTGACTGCCTTCGGCTTGGGTCATGATCTCAGGGTCCTAGAGTGAAGCCCTGCATCGGGCTTCTGTTCAGTGGGGAGCCTGCTTCTGCCTCTCCCTCTACCGCTCCCCCTGCTTGTGCTCTCTGTCAAATACATAAATAAAATCTTTAGAAAAATAAAATAAAATTTTATAAAATATATCTATTTATTCGTTTTTTCATTCACTAAATATTTTGAGCACCAACGTTTGCCATGTACAATGCAAAGGCTTAGGGGGCAAAACAGGCTAATTCGTACCTACCATTCTCAAATAGTTTAAAATATAGTGATATATAAACTTGTTGCAAAATAAGTTTATATTCC
Source organism: Ailuropoda melanoleuca (assembly GCF_002007445.2). NCBI lineage: Eukaryota > Metazoa > Chordata > Mammalia > Carnivora > Ursidae > Ailuropoda > Ailuropoda melanoleuca. Next base: position 74,840,809 of record NC_048221.1, on the reverse strand, counting down.
CTGAACCGCAGACAGAAGAAGCATTTGGAAGTCACCAACAGAGCATTAAAAATTAATTGTAAGCACCTCAAACCATCAGGCATTAATTGAATGGTATATAGCACATGTGAATATGATGAAATAATTTAAAAATTGCGTTCTTGAGTTTTAAGAACGTAAGAAATTGTTCTCAATATATTAAATGAAAAATCAGGTTTAAAATACAGTTATCAGTTATACCCCAACACTTAGTGAGTTAAAATAACAATGTGGTAGATTTCATAATCATTTGGTCAGCTAAGAAGTCCTTCTGTAACTATCTTCTGGGATCACTGATGCAGGAATACCATGAAATGGAGCTACAGGCTCACCTGGGACCTGGCTTATATGGGACATCTAGATGACTGGACTTCCCTATAAATGTGGTCTTATATCCTCATGAAGATTAGACCAGGTGGCTATCAAGCCTTCCACTTGCATCGTGCTTCCTGATGTCCCACTGGCTGATAAAAGTCATAGGGCTAATCCCAAAGTCAATGTGGGAGGGATATGCATACATGGAGGGATGACCCATTGGCAGCCATATACAATCCATCACAAATTACATGCCATTATGATCACATTATAACACCACACATTTTCATATACACAGTCTGAAGGAGAGACACCAAAATATTAATTTACCTTTGGGAGGGTGGACAGTGAGTTTATAAGTATTTTTTTCAATGTGCACTTAAAAATATTTCTATAATTAGCACATGTAGATGCACTGTTTCTATTAAAGATTCTATCAAAGATTCAACGGGTAGTTCAAATAAAATTTTCTGTGGATATTTCCCATCCAATAACATAGAATTGGTTCAACCATTAAAATATCTGAGTGATGCATATTTCATAGCAAAAATACCACTTAGAGACAATGTCGCCCTTCTCTCCCTCATTCTTTTGGAAGAAATTTGCAACACTCCCATGGCTATTTTTTCACAGCTTTGCTAGACATCACCCATCAATTTAGTTTTGAAGGTTTGAAAATTACATGAGTCATGCGTTATTCATCAAAGATTATAGTACTATTAGCATGCTTTCAGGCAGTGATATAAATATACACACATACTGGTAGCCAAATCAAGTTATACTTATGAGGGTCACCTCATTCTTCAGTAACACTCCCACCACTAAAGCTAATGTGCTTTCTGTCTGCTGACTGTCCTCACCCTTTCTGTGGTCAATCATTTCCTCAAGGCCCCCTTTGTTCCAAAGCCTTACCTAACTAGCTTAGCCCAGGCTGATGTCTTCTTTTTGCAGCTTGTTCAATCACCTGGTTTGTATTGCTCTGCAGTGGCTTTTCCTTGTGTGTGTGTGAAGGCCCTCTGTGACCACTGTGGCTACTCGAATATTCGAAACCTCTCAGAAGTTCTGAGCTGTGTGTGTGGCACTTGAACATGAGCTTTGATTATCTAAGTGCCTTGAAATTTCAATTAGCTGAGCCTTTGGATTTTCAGAGGTTAGAAGCAATCCCACTTTCCATCTTTTCCCTTGCAGCAGGAGAGACAGGACTATACAGACCTCCTGCTTATGAGCACCCACCATTTTTCCTGAGCAGTGACACCACTTTTTGGTAAGAGAAGTTCCTTATAAGTAGAAGTTTTAGCAGGTGCGCTCTCATTTTGGAAATCTGTGAAGGGCATTTGGCAAGAAGGCAATTTAGTAAATGAAGAAACATCTCTGTAGTGGTAGATTTCACTCATCACAAGTAGAACAAACTCATTTCGAAGACCCCCTTCTCCTTCCCTTCTCTCCTCTTCCTGAGTGTTCTATCATCTGGAGATGAGAGACGATGGTTTTGGCAAAGAGAAGACACACAGTAATATTTCCTGGAGCCAGAGGGGAGGCAGGCGGTTCTGGGTGCATTATGGAGATGTAAGGAAATGGAGTTGTTTCAAAAGCAGTAAAAAGTTTCCTTTATATAGTCTCCTCTTTTTTACACTGGTTGTTTATTTTTTTTTAAAGATTTTATTTATGTATTCGACAGAGAGAGAGACAGCAGCGAGAGAGGGAACACAAGCAGGGGGAGTGGGAGAGGAAGAAGCAGGCTCATAGCAGAGGAGCCTGATGTGGGGCTCGATCCCAGAACACCGGGATCACGCCCTGAGCCGAAGGCAGACGCTTAACCGCTGTGCCACCCAGGCGCCCCCACACTGGTTGTTTAAATCTGAGTACTTCCTAGCTTTTTGCAGATGATAAAATGGGTGGAATGTTTATCTAATAAAGTGCATGCTACTAAACAAGCAATTTTGTCTTGAAAAAAAAAAGATGCATCATCACTTTTCTTCCACCAGCATCCAAAGTAGGATTGACAAGCCCCTTTTCTTTTTTCATTCTTTCTTTTGTGGTCTTTTTTTCTTTTCATCTCTGCCACTCCTTCAGGGTTCAGTGGCCATGTTTGTGACCTGACACTGTCAAAGGAACATAGTGGTGATCTCACCATCATGGTGGTGATCCTCAGTGGTTCCTCCTTCCTTATCATGATCCTCTTTCTATGGGGCTTGAATAGAGTGAAGACTGCTTGCATTCAAAGCCTGGTTCTACCATTTCTTAGGTAGGCAAACTTGGGCAAGTTATTTTACTTCTATGTGCTTGGATTTGTTTTAATCTATAACCAAACCTACCTCGTAAGTTTGCTGTGAAATTAAATGAGTTAATACATGAAAAGTACTCTGAACACTGTTTATCACATGACAAGCACTCAATGACTGTTATCATTATATTTGTATTCATTTCTTAAACTACTTCAGAGTGGCATCCATGTCTAATGTCTCCCCTACAGTATCTGACTGAGGGGAGCTTATTGCCTCCACGACTAAGGATGCTTGGACCAACCTAAGAAATAAAAAAGATCTATAAAAGAAAAATAAGATGACTTAAAGAACTCAATGCTGTAAAATTTTATAGAATCATGGAACTAAAAGGGAATCAGAGATGGTCCGACCAAATGTTTATCAAAGTTAGAAATATCAATCAGAGCAACATGGGGAGATTAAATTTGCATTTTATCACCACTAACACACATATATACACCCTCAACTCTTCCACCTCCACCCTGACATCTACCAAACCTCAACCCCAGATTCTGTTAAGATTCATTGAAAGCCCCAACTCTGTGTATCTTGAAAAAAGGCAATGAGATGATCTGAGATATCTCCACCCACTCCTTGCCCACTGGAGTCTATATCCTAACTCTCTCAGTTTATGGAGGAGAAAAACGATGTCAGAATAGGAGCAATGACTCTGCCAAAAACATGCAGCTAATTATTGTGGACTAGTGCTTCCCTGGCTCTTGTCCCACCCCTGCTGGTTGAAGGTATCCAGCTTCTTGTGAACTATGCTTGTCCCCAAATAAAATAATGTCTGGGAGTCCTTAGGGGATATCCCACGGATATCCCATGTATGCTCAAAATCAAACTGTCCTGACAGCCACTGTATGGTTTCTCTGCTCCTTTTCTGCCTCTCTTGGTCAGCTCTTTGAATTACTAACTCATGTTTCATGTAACGCTGGGTCCATGGCACCTGCAGGTCCTATGGCATCTTTCAGTTCCCACTGCTGCTTCTGCTGAGCATACATGCTGCCACTCCCATCGGTGTGGCTATCTTCCATTTGGCACCACTGCCTCTCACTGGGCACTGTACCCCCACCAATGCCTGGGACCTATAAGGTACCAAAAGTATGTGCTGTGTAGTATGTCTTGACATACAGAAGAACAAGGTAGTGCAACCTGAGTTGCAGTCTGCCCCTAAATTGCAGAATAACTCTTCCTTTCAAGTTCTTGCTCATAGCTCCTGTTTTCCACACTTGTGTCTCTTGCTTGACTTGTGTATGAAATGAGTAGATAAAAAAACACAGTAGAGAATACAGACAACTAAGAATTAGAGGTCCTAACCACTCCGATTTACTGCCTATGGCTAGATAGTTTGCAAGCTGACTAAAATTATATGTAAAAATGTTGCATGTATGTGAATTTTTCTTTCTGGTGAGAAGTATGAGATACTCAAAGGGCCAAAGGAGGCCATAACTTTAAGTTGAGGTTTCCTTTACAAAGCTCTACAATCTCTTACAAAAACAGATACTTGCTACATCTACCCCATTGGGTCGCCAAGACATGTCTGAATGGATGCAGCTTAGGCTTCCATGCCGTTAGCTATAAGTAGCAGAACCAGGACCACGTGTTTAGCTGCGCTGAGCTGACTTAAGCAACAAGATCATGTGCCTCTCATTTTCCTAACTGAAGTCTTTCTGGGTACCTGAAGACCCTATGAAATTGGGGGGCTGGAGAGATGTAAACTGAAAAAATCCAATCCATGGGAATGTCAAAAAGACTATAAGCCCAGTTGGTGGAAGCCACCTTTCTGGGGGCTGATGACAAGAGCATCCCTCCCCACCTGCGTCTGCTTAGGCAGCCCCATGGGGTGGTTTAGCATGCTGCAGCTGTGCAGATTTCCATCTCTGATAAAACTTTGCCTGAGAGCTATTTGCTGATGATTGTCAACAATCAAATGAATTATAGATGATGTTGGTAAACAAAATGCTGCCTTGATGAATGATGAGTTGGCTCTATTCTGACATGACTGCTAAGTCATTCAAAGTGCTGATTAAACCCATTACTGTAAAATAATCACCATCCATTACCTTTAATGTCGTGAACTGACAACCTAGTTAAGGCAGCTGATGGTGTCAGCAAAGTGATTTGTTGTACTGCATGTCCATCGACAATAAATCACTCCGATAAATCAATGAACAGTAGCAATAAAACAATATATTTTCATATTTCTTGACATTCAATTACAGAGTGTGTATACTGACTTATTCTTAAACACAAACACCGATATGGAAGGATTCAGCATTCACCAGCAAAGAACACAGGATTAATTCTATTTTAGCCTAGACTGGAGGAGGCTTGTATAATTGTGTGTGTGTGTGTGTGTGTATATGCGTGTGTGTGTGCCTTCTTCAGCTACTTACAATAGTTGCTGCTGCCAAAATAACACATTACAGAAGCATAATGATGATACTAAAGCTGTTTCTGGTCCTTAACTTAGATAAGGAAGGCAATAACATAGAATAATGACCAATGGACAAAGGATTAAGAGACCCAGGAACCCATTGTAAACCAGCTGTTTGACCTTGCACAAGCTGCTTAACCTTTCTGGGATTTAGTTTCTTCATATCTAAAGTAGGGATAATACCTGCCTACTTTAGAGAGTGATTCTATCAACCAAATGATGAGATAACAGACATGAGAATCCTTTGCAAAAATGGGACACCTTCTTCAAAATTTAGTTTTCGTTTTCCTTATTCAGAAGCCATTGTTAGCTTTAAAACTGTCAACTTATATTTTGAGGGCTCTTTCCAGGTCTAGAGGTCTTGTATGCAATTAAATCTTTGCTAACTCAATTTTTAATACAGTAATATTTTGGTTACTTAATCTTTATTTATTCACTGACACAATCTAGCACTTAATTTTTGCCAAGCAATGTCTTAGGTCTTAAGAGGAGAGTAATGAAAAAAAAAGTTCACCATTTAATGATGGAAATAGAAAAGAAAGAGGAAAATAACAGAACTTATATAAAAAAATCATTATGTAAAAGTCAATTCCCCAAATACCCAAAACCTATTTTATTTTAGCCATTATGGTAGAAATTTTGAAAATGATAATGCATACTTCTCAGTCTTCAACTCAGCTTCACAAATATTTTTCAGACAACTGTGAGATACAAGGGGTTTCACAGGTTGTACATACACATATGATTTAGACCCTCACAGGGCCTTCCTTCTAGTTGAGAGAAAAGTACTTATACCAGTAACTACAACAGGAAATAGAATTCGTGGAGAACAAAATGGTAACCACTAAGCTTCTTTATGATTAGAAGAGAAATTATACCTGATTGGGCAAATAAAGAGAAGCAAATGGTACTTAAGATGGTTCTATAAGAAGGAGTAAAACTTAGTAAGTAGAGAAATGTGATGAGGGCTAGAGGAATAGATCATTCAAAGAAAGAAGTTCTCAATGGACAGATACACAAAGCGTAGCATAAGGATACAGGAAAACACAAGCGATATGCAAGTCCGTGAGTTCCCCTACTTTGGTTATGCATCAGTTTAGAGAGGCTACATTGTGTTGTGGTAACAAATTAACCCCCAGAATCCCAATAGGTCAAGAACACACCAGCACTTGGAAGGTTTATTTCTTGCTCATAACGCACACCCATCAGAGATCAGTGGGGATTCAGATTCCACCATTTTGCAGCTGCAGGATCTGAAATGTGCAGCTTTCATTGTTGCTTCAGGAGAATAAAGAAGCATGGAGAATTCATACCTGTTCCTCTGTGTTCTGGCACAGAAGAGACACATTTCTTTTCTGCTAACAGCCAATTAACCAGAACCAGCCATATGTCCTACTTAATTTCAAGGAGCTAAGAAATGCAGAGAAAGGTTCTTTGGTGAGCATTACTATCTGCATCATAGCTGACTATAAAACATGCACAAATGAAAGTAAAAAATGAGAAATGTCAAAACTTCTAGCCATGAATGGCAGGATAAATAATTTGCACTTACCTTAATAGGAAATGGCATGTCCGTTGAAAGTGTTCGATCAGAGGAATGACCTGATTGGGTTTGGTTAAATTCAGCTATAATCTTGAAGGTGGTGTCCTGGAGAGAGAAAGAATTAAAGCCTAAATTTGGTGCCATAGCCATGAAAATGGAAAGAAGAGAACATACATAAAGAAATTATGAAGGTAAAACCTATTGGATTTGGCCATTAATTGAATGTGGGACCGGAGATGTGTGGAGAACAAAAAAAAAAAAAAAAAAAAAAAAAAAAAAAAAAAAGGAGAGATCCAGTGGCTTGAATAATGGTGATGCCATTGTACAGGTTGTCTGGAAGAGAACACACTTTAGAGATGCCACGTCTAGGAGCTAAAGGTTATCATTAAGAGAATCACAGTGTTGAACTGAAGCACCATCACTACAGAAGAAGCCAGAGAAGCGAGTCCGGTCTAGTGTACTTTCATATCCATTCAAAAATTGCCCAAAATTTCTAATAGGCTACTCTTCTATTTCTTTACCAATATTGTGGTCACACAAATCATCACTAAAAGATGCCATGTGTCTCATACATCAGCAAACACGATTTTTTTTTTACAAAATTAACATGTCTCACCACCCATAAATAATTACTATTATAATGGCAAATACAACTCTGAAGTTTTTATTTATAGCATAATGGAATCAGGGCGCTTCTGTTCTGCCTCTTATAGTAATTAGGTGTCATACCTCAAGGAAATTACTTCATGGCTCTGTATTTCAATTTCCTCACGGGATATGTGCTGTTTGCTAAAAAGTCATCTTCTCTGTGAAGTCTTTTCTGGTCATCCAACCTAAATTTCCATTGTTACCCTCCTACCAACATTGCATATGCTATATTTTTTTTTCTTTTTACACTCTAATATGCTCTATGTTTTTCTTTTCATTCTTGTGACTAGTCTGTCTCCCCCACTAGAATGTAAGTTCCATGAAAATGGAGATATTTGTCTATTTTGGTCATGAATACTCAGCCCATAGAGGGCTGTCTATAAATGTAATAAGAAGAAGAGTATCATTACAATAAAAGGGCTTGAAATTGGACTTGGCAGCAAATTGAATATAGCCTATTGTACTCGGCTTTTTGAACTCAAATAAAGCATATTTCCCTGGCCCTAAATAGATTTCTACATAATCATTTTTAATATGTGCTTAATATTCCAATATAGATGTCCCTTAAATTTACTTTGCCACTTCCTGTATCTTCAATAATTGAATTGTCACCTTACTATGAACCATACTATAATAAATACCATCAAACATATAATTTTGCATTCTTCTTACATCATATATCATATTCCTAAAAGAGGAATGTTTAGGTAAAAGCATATAAACATTTTGCAATTTAAGTGTTTTTTGCCAAATTATCTTCCAGAAAGGCATTTTTAATTTATATTCTCCTTAAATAGAGATAGCCTCACAATGATGAATGGCCTCTTAGGTAGATGCTGGTTTCAAATCTTAGCTTAATGACCTCTGTTTGAAGGTGATGGGCAACTTACTGAACCCCTGGAGGTCTTAATTTTCACATCTGAAAAATAGGTAACATAATGATATGTATTTCATTGGGTTATTCTGAAGATTAAATGTGAAAATATACATAGAAATGTAAAATGGGGTCTGATACATATAAAATTTAGCCATCGTTATTTCAGTATATAAGATTGTCTCTTCCCCATACACTTATCAACACTGGGTATTTCTCTTTCATAATCTCAAAGCCGAAACATCTTTTTTATTGTTCATCAAATTAGCACTTATTTGATCACTAGTAATGATGAACATGCTTTCTGATGGTTATTTCATTTCTATTTTGGGGCTGTCATCTCTTACTGACCTGTAAAATTTCTCTCAGTATTAAGAAAGTTGAACCTTTATCTGTCAAATGCATTATAAATGCTTTTCCAGCTTGTGATTTGCCTTTTAATTGGGTCTATGGGTTTAATTGCCTTACCAAATCTAACATTTTTTAATTATCAGACCTATCAGTATTTTCCTTTTGAGTTCTAGGCAGTTCTCCTTTACCAAGTGTAATTATTCACTTATTTCTTCAAATCCTCTCAAGCTTCTGTTATTTATATTTAAAATGTCAGTCCATCTGGAATTTATTTTGGTTTAAGGCATGCAGTAAGCATCTAGATTTTTTTCACATGCTAATTCAATTCACTCTGTTGTCTGCTCATAATTTCTATTCTTTTTTTTTTCAGATAAGCTAAGACAGAATCAAAGGTACCAAGAATAAAAGATTAACAAGATTAATTAAATCCACATCATTATTTTATGCAACAATCTAATTCACAGACTCTGGCCTGACTTCTCTAAACATGTTAGCATAATTTATTAAGGTGAATGGCCTTTGTAACAACTAGTTTCCTGATTATTTTCCCCTTTTTGCACCTACCGAAACTGGTCCTCAGGCGGAAGTTGCTACCATACCACAGACACTATAACCATTATCTTTTCAACAGTGGGCACTGATACTCCACGTAGGAATGTTGGTGTCTTTGGAGACAGTTGCCAAAAGAATTCCTAAATATTTAAGAGACTATGCTGTAGATACTTGTTTCAGAGGACTTCGCTTTAAAAAGTCAATTTTACCTACATTTCTCCCATTATCTCAAAGAGTAAAGCTGAACATTCTAACTATTGGAAGTCAGAATTTGATGTTTCAAAACATAATTGATTTTAAAGATTTTTCTTTCTTCCAGCCTACAGAGTCAATTTTCCCCAAAGAGTCCTCCAAATTTATTAGTATTGGCAATTGATCTGAAATAAGCAGGCCTCCTTAAGACCTCTTTCAGGCTCTGTGGTTCTTCGGGCTCAGTAAGATTTTCTCCCTATGATTAGGATCTTAGAGGAGCAGGACTGTAACACAGAATTACTGAGAGTTATTATCTATCTAATGGCCTCCCATCCATTCCCCCATCCCAGCCTTTAGGTCAGACTCTCGAATGTCTTCCACAGGCTCATGAAAGCAAGTGCTCACGACTAGCTGGCCCTGGAAGTTAAGGTCAGGGCCCTCCTTTCTTAACCCTCTCTCTCTGGAGGTTCTGCTCTTGTTTGGCCTCATCTCCTTGATTCCAAACTCTGGATTCTCTATTTTGAATTTAACACCTGATTCTGGCCCTTATTAAATTTGGTCCTTTTATTTTCATGTGTTCTTTTGCATTTGTTCTCACCATTTTCAGTTTAGCCTTGTTTATCCACAGTCCCTGCTGTCTTTCAGGAAGAATCAGACATTTCTGAGTTACATGAGTTACTTTTGGTGTGGTTTTAGATGCCTGATGCCTTCCTGGTGAGTAACTAACATATCTGCTTACACAGGAGCTAGGACAAGGTTGACGAATCACATTTTACTTAACACAGCCACCTCTCTTTTCATCATCCTTATTTCCTCCTCTATCCTTTTATTTGTTATGTTCCCTGCTCCTGAAACATCTATTTTCTTTTCCCTATTTTCTAGCCTCTCTTTAGGGCCCTGCTTAAATCCATGAAGCCTTTTCAAACGGTTATTTTTTCTTTCCTTCCTTTTGGGACTTCACACTGCCCTTAAAAATATGTATTCAACAACTTCTATGTATATATCTTCTTGTCCAATTCCCATGATACCTGGGTCTTGTTTCTTCAGCTGAGTTATGGTCCCCTTAAGGACAGCGACTAGAATGTTTTGTAACTCCCACAATGGTTAGCTTAGTGTCAAATGTAAGAGCTCAAGAGATCTCACTTGGTGTACGAGTGTCTCCCTTCCCTAATGGAAACATGGGGTTGCCTATTCTGATTAGAATTAGCTCAAGGAGGTGAAATGGCCAATGTGCTCTTTTTGTTCATAATGTTGTCTTCCACAAAACTTGTGCTTTTTCTTCCTCCAGCCTTCCTCCCAACTTTATAGACAGCTGTAGTTGTTAAACATCTATTTATTTTACTAGAAATACTTACTGGAAATATTCACTAGTTACATCTTAATATAAGGCCTTAAATTCAACACTTCACAGTTTTACAAATATTTTATCCATCAATCCTAAAAAAATCAATAACTGAAATATTTTCTTATCCTTAATATGTTGATGAGAAAATGGAGATACAGCAATTTTGAGTGGTTTCTTCAAGTACATATATTTAGTAACTAGCACAGGCGAGACCCAAACCATTCATCTGGCCTAAAGCCAGCAATCTCCAGAATGAAACCAGTGCTGATTCCACTAAGCCTCACTGCCCCTCAATTACTTTAAGGCCAAATTCCAATGAAAATCCATTTCACTTGAAAATGTATATAAACATTGAATAGTAGCAATGTCTCAAATCTTATCATTTAAGACATTATTAATGTCTCAAATCTTAACCATTCCTCTACATTGCTTTCATAAAAAAATAGAATTCTAGACTTCAAGGCTATGATTGTCCATCTATTTTACCCCCCCCAAACTAGCTATTCCCTTAATTGAGCCAATCTTTATAAAATACTTTCATTTTTCTGTCAGAGTTATTTCAGTTCCTTTTTACTGAATTGGATATGAGGACTGTGTCTGAAATTAGTTAAGGAGATAGAGTGGCAAGAGTACTACGGCTACTTGCAAAATGCAATTAAGCCCTGGGATGGTGGCCAAGAGCCCTGGCAGGCAGAGACTTGAAACCAGGGCAAGGATTATATTGGAGCCACATTAGTACCGTCTAAGTGCTGTTTCAACTTTCTCCTTTCAGCCATACTGGTTGTCCTGGCAAGAACTGGATGCTTCCAACACAAGAGCAAGAGCCAAAGCGAATTTATCATGAGACTGAATTTGTTTGTGTTTGAATTAGTCTGATATCTGGCCATAAGAGTTATTTCCTTTACACCTTTGATGTTGTTCCAGATGTTCCAGGGCTTGTGGGGTGTTACGCTGCTGATTCAATCCTGGCCCTAACACTGGGAAATGATAGCCAACCAACCTTTGAAAGTCCACCCCCAAGTCAACTGTTAATAGGTTTGTATATGTTCCAGACATTGGGGCTTTAGGGGGGAAAAAAAACCCAAACATGTTGACATTACACTGAGAAAGAAATGAGCATTTATTTATTTATTTTTAAAGATTTTATTTATTTATTTGACAGAGAGACAGCCAGTGAGAGAGGGAACACAAGCAGGGGGAGTGGGAGAGGAAGAAGCAGGCTCCCAGCAGAGGAGCCTGATGTGGGGCTCGATCCCAGAATGCCGGGATCACGCCCTGGACCGAAGGCAGACGCCCAACGACTGAGCCACCCAGGTGCCCCAGAAGTGAGCATTTAAATTCCTTTCCATGGTAAGGGGGATGGGAATACCAGAGTATAAAATGTGGTGGTTATTTGTAGGAGGAAATCCCTTTTTTCCAAGTATCTTCTCCATTTTTAACCTACAATTCTGTATTAGTTATACTAGAAAGTATCATTCCCTTCAGACTCTTTTTAAAAGCAAATTCTCTTCAAATGGGGGTTCCAGCTGCACCAACATGTCAGTGTGGGTGCGCAGGAGAGCCTGCGCTGGCTTGGATGAGGTAAACATGCAAGGGACGGGTTACGCAGGCTGAGGCAGATCTTATGCTGAAAAAGCAGCGATTTTTTTTTTCCAGAGGGTAAAGTGTTAACATGAAACATCTTGAGATTTAAATACATATTGTTAAGCCAACGTTCCTCAAGAGTTGGTGTCTTAACTAGTTCATTAAATGTGTATACCAAGATATTAAATGCAATTAATCAGATAACCAACTCAACGAATACCTCTTATAGTTAACTATTGTAAAATTCTCTCACTGAAGATATTTATTTCCTTCAGGTTACTCTGAAAATGCATACTATTTATTTATTTATTTGTATTTGCATCTCCATTTGCAAGATGGTAGAGTTACACCTGTATCTTTGCTCCGAATGCTGGATATAGTAGCCTCAAACAACTCAGCATTTACTTATATAAGATAAATAAGTTCTGGATATCCACTACATAGCATAATGCCCATAGCTAACAACACTGTATTTTAGACTTAAAATTTGCTAAGAATGTAGATCTTATGTTGAGTGTACTACTACTACTACAAACAATAGTAATGATGATAAGGAAGGGAGGAAACTTTGGGAAGTGATAAATATGTTTACGGCTTTGATAGTAATGATGGTTTCATGGGTATAGTATACTTATCCCCAAACTCACCAAACTGTACACATTAAATGCCTATAATTCAACAGGTAAATTATTTCCCGTTGTAATAACACACAACACCAACCCAGAAAAAATTCCCACAGAAATTTCTCAGTAATTCCCAACTTGGCATAAGAGTATGGTAATCAGACCACTTTTTACATGTCAACCATACTTCAATAAAGTTGTTTTTTAAATATTCAGCATTCTGCATTCTGCCTGTGCTGCAGAACTGGGAAGGGAAGAGTAACACCAAATTCAGAGATCAGCTCTCAAAGGTCTTACTCACACGGAAATACGGATACCGTGATACCTCCAGTATAACAATCTGAAGCAGTCTCTGTGATGTAGCAACTCTGTTTCCCCCTTTAACCATCTGACCTCTAAGTCATGTGATCAACACAAGCAGAATCTGAGGTGAGAAAAAATGCATTGCCTATCCTCCCCCATCTCTAGCCTTTCCTTCCAAGAACCCATACTGTGGGCCACCACCATAGACTGACCTCGCCTTGAAGAGGAAAAAGGGACAAAGAGGAGATCATGGAAGTGGGGCCCTATTTAAAGGTGAAGCATGGAAAGAAATCCGGTGCTCCATTGACTCCCCACTCAGAACTGAGGGCCTCTCTGCAGCTTTTTTTTTTTCTTTCCTACCTGACACACCTTCTCCCTCCATGGTCTTCAGAAACGTTCCTCCATTTCAGTGAGTCATATGGGAAGGGGCAATGGAATGAGATTCATTCAACCACAGATGTAGTTTCAGTCCTTCAACCCATTTGCACTGAAAACCGGATAATCAGGTCAAGTAGCTGGATGCCACCTCTACACCACCTAGAAAACTGGTGTGCTCATTTCAACTGGAGGGACTCTAGGCCTACTCTGTCCTGCTATCTGACCATGTCTCCACTCATAGCAGTCCAATGGGATTGAAGAGGTTCACAAAAAGGATGTTTGATTACCACACTCTTATCCTTAGTGAGGAACTGCTAAGAAATTTCTGTGGTAATTTTTCCTAGGTTGATGTTTTGGTTAATACAATGGGAAATTATTTACCTATTGAATTTTGAAAAATGCTGCAGTTGCCTGAAATCTCACCATCAGACATTTTTCCTTTGTGTTAAACATTACTTTCTGTCTTTCCTTAAAATGAAATACCAATAGTATGGATCCAAGAAAATCAGTCTTTACCTCCCTCTCCCCAGCCCTTGGTAGATGCAGGTCCTGTACACCACCACCACTGTGGTGAACTGAATAATGGCCCTCCAAAAATGTCCATGAACTAATCCTGAGAAAAGATGTATGTTACCTCATCTGTCAAAAGGGACTTTTGATTAAGTGCAAGTCTTCACGTGGGGAAACTATCTTGGATTAACTAGATAGGTTTAATCATGTGGGTCCCTATAAGAGTTATAAGAGTCAGAGACAAAGACTGGAAGATGCCATAATCCTGACTGTGAAGACAGAAGAAGAGAGCATGCAAATGAAGGCAGGCAGCATGCAAAAACTGGAAAGGACAAGGAAAAAGATTCTCTCCTAGAGACTCTAGAAGAATGCGGCCCTCCAAAACCATGATCTTAGGACTTTTGACTTCAGAGCTGTAGGATTATAAATTTGTGTTGTTTTAAGCCACTAAATTTGTCGTAATTACTTGCGGCAGCCATAGGAAACTAATACAGCCACCCAGTTTATACTCTTTAATATGGATCTGTGTTGTGTTGGTTGTTCCTTGTCATTATTTTTAATCAGGATAGCTTCGTTCAAATTCTTCACATTAACACATTATCTCATAACTAGCAGGTGATACTCCTAAAGCTGGAGATTACGACAAGTGGGTCAAAACTCTGGCTCTGGAGCCAGACATATTCTGGGCTTGAGTCCCTTCGAAATATTATAGATCTGTGACCTTGAACAAGATACTCTATCACTCTGATACTAGCTTCTCATCTATAATAATGTTATACTAATTTCACAAGGTCAATGAGAGATTAAATAAGATAATTTATATGCAAGAATTTAACAGAAGTTGCTATACAGTAAGCACTCAACAAATGGTAGCTACTTTTGTTATTAGAGGGGATGATTTAAAAAATTTTTTAAAAATTTTAAAAATTTTAAAAAAGGGGGATGATTCAATCAACTGAAGTGTTTAGCAAAGAGATACAGAAGAAGCATAATCCAAGTTAGGCCTTGAAGATTTAGGTAAATTTGGGTAGAGCCTTTCAAAAGTGAAGGTATCACATTGGGAATTACAGGCTTTGGGATAGAGACTTGAGTTTGCCACTTATTAGCCAGGTCATTTTATGCAAGTGATTTCACTTCTCTGACCCCCGGTTTCTTCAGCTACAATTTGTAAAACAACACCCCCCTCAAAGGATCATCTTGAGAATTACATAGGATTAAGTATACGAAGCCTTGGGAAAAGCTCAGCACAGATTTCAGCCAATGTGGTTAGGAAGGCAGCAGGGACCAAGTTGCAGGGCATGTTTGTGAAACAAACAGCCAACAGACTGTGAAGCCAACAGACTGAAGGAGAGGGGGCAGCAAAATTAGAGGGTAGTTTGGACCAGATTATAGGGAGTCCTAGGTTCCTAGCTAGGATTTCCTGGCCCAAAGCGCTGAAAGTTATTTTTGTAATAAAAGCTATCAAATATAAACCACAGAAGGCTTTATGTAACACTATAAATTTCTGTCAGTTTCCCCATAATGCAAATGATAGAGGACTTTATAAAGAGGCTCTCAGGTAATTCTATAGGCCAATGTTTTCAAAGTTTCTTAGCATGCATTACATGTATTTTCTTAGCATGTATTACATGCATTGCAATATATTCCATTGTAAAAAGTAAAATATTGCAGAATCCCAAAATATAAATCACAAAATCATGTTTAAATAGAAATTTATACTATATTTCAAATGTAAACATATTCATTACGTAGATATGTGTTGGCTACCTACCATTTAAACAGAGATAAAATAATGAGCAAAGGACTCAGTCACTGTGTTTATGTGTATATGTTAATTATAGAGTCTGGTCTCATAGGAGAGATAGACATGAACAGTTATACATATACTTTATATCATGTAATACATAATCACATAATATATTTGCATATTTTATACATGCTACGAAAGGGAAGTACTAAAGGCTGTGATAACATATTCCTGGAAGACTTCATACACTCTGCTATGAACCTGTGTTCCCTAAAATTTATATGTTGACGATCTAACACCACCCAGTGTGACGGTATTTGCAAGCGGGGCCGATGGAAGGTAATTAGCTTTAGATGAGGTCATGCCAGGGTGGCCCTCATGATGGAACTAGTATCAGTATAAGAGGAGATACCAGAGAGCTTGCTCTCTCTCTCTGCTATGTTCGGACACTGTGAAAAGGTGGCCATCTGCAAAGCTAGGTAGAGAGGCCAGAAACTGACCATGGTGACATCCTGATCTTGGACTTCTTTGGAAATTCCACAACTGTGAGAAAATGTCTAGTTTAAGCCACCCAGTTTATGGTGTTTTGTTATGGCAGCCAAAAAATACTAGTACAGTCTAGGGAGTTTGTATCCTTGAGATCCATTCCCTTCTCTCTCTCCTGTTAGGTAAACTCTGACGGAAAAGCAGGATTCACTCCACCTAGAGGCTCTAGAATGGACCCCTGGTTGTGGTAAGCCAATTCAAGGCAAACTCTCCTCCAGCCTGGAACAACTGCCTCCTTCTATGACTTCCTAGCATGTCACCTCCTCATCAGCCACTGACTTCACACGCCCTTGGCAATCATAATTCTCATCACTTAGCTGTCTCCTTATGTATTTTGTTAAATGATGAGCATGATATAATCTCCTTGATTGTATAAGAACCATTTTTTCTCCTACTCTCTACAAAGTACATACTGTGGTCAGTATGTACCTTTCGACTTGACTAACAGGAGAAGCTTCTTCTTTGAGCTGGAATGTGGGAGAGCGGGTGTGGCATGAAATAACAAATATTGCCTAGAGGAATCAAGGAGGGTGGGAAAGTAATAGCAATAAAAGCAATAACAACAATAACAGAAAGAAGGAAAAGAAGAGGCAGCTCAACAGCTAGAAAAAAAGACCCCATTTTGAGTTAAACTAGACATGGGCTTCAATAGTCTACTGAGTCAGAGCAGTCCCCAGAGTAAGGTCATTTGCCACTGCAGAGTTGATTCAATGTCTCTAAACCAAAAGAGGAGTAAGGGCTTCAGACCAAAGAAAGCAAGTTAGTGCTGCTGACTCTAGGTTTACGATCTGCTACTTTTGCCAAGCACAAAGCCCACAGATGATGTTTCCACCTGGTCTATAGCTGAAGCCTCCTCATAGTCTCTCACCCTCTCTTCTCCAAGTCATTCTCCACAAAGCAGCAAAAAATGACATTTATAAACATAAATGGAATCACCTCCTGCTTAAAACCAATCCGTGCTTCCTTTGGGTTTAGAATAAAACTCAAGCGCTTCACGACGGCTTTCAAGGCACTGGGGAGTCTGATTCCTGCCCACTGCTCCCACCTCACATGCTTGCCATCCTCACTCACAATGCATCTGCAATACTAGCCTTGTTTCCGTTCTTAAACATGCCATCTCATCTTCACCTTTGGTCCCTGTGAAGGCTGAATGCTGAGTCACCAATGGTCTTCTTTCACATCTTCAATAGCCTGCCTCTTTCTCATGTGTCAGGTTTCAAGCATGAATGTCATCTCCTAAGAGAGGTCTTTCAATATGTATGCTGTCATATAATGCTTTATTTTCCTCTATAGAAACATGTAAACCAACATTGCAACATGTAAATCTTCCCAGGAGGGTCAGGGTTTGCTCTTTTTTTCATCATTATATTAACAATACCCAAGCCATTGTCCTATATATAGCAGGCCCTTAAGTATTGGATGGATGGTTGGATGGATGGATGGAAGGATGGATGGATGGATGGATGGTATCAGGCTGGTATCCCTGGGGAGAAAGACGTGTGAACCAGACAGCAGTTTTAAGAGGACTCATTATTTAAAATTAAAGTTTAAAACCTTGAGGAAATTAAAATCTGCCCTTATTTGGCCAAGTACAGAGTTCCCAAACCCTTCTTTTCCATGTTTTCCCTTCTTCCTGGAATCCTATAGTACTAGGAGTATGTATACTATCCTTAGCCTTGTTCAGAAAAAAAATCTTGTTTTCTTAATCTACGTGATCTTGTTCAGTGCTTTGTCTGTAGCCTCTAGACCTCTGCCCAACATCCAGTAGGTCCTTCATAAATACATGTTGGATAAACAAGAGTAATAAATCCTTGAGGACAAGAATCATGCCAAACACTTCTTAGGCATTTTTTAAAAATTAAGCAACATGTCAAGGAAAGAATTGACATTAATGGATTCAGACACCAAAACTTAGAAAAAATAAATACATTAAAAATCTTTCTGAAATAGAGGTTGTATATTTTTGCCTACTCATATATAGACACTGAATACAATTTGACATTTTCTTGATGTTTCAGGGTTACTAATATGAACATCAATTATTGTTTGCTTCTGCCTCTGAGAATGTAGTTTGGTCTGACATTTGCAGGAAAAGAAGGAGGCATATAAGCAAATGTAGTCCCTCACAGCTCCCTTCAGCCATCTATGCCAAATGGCCTGAAGCATGCAAGACAGAAATTCTAAGATAACCAAACAAACATCTTCCATGAGAAAGAGAAATGGATCCAAATGTGATCTCCCTCAAGACAGTAACAGGCATCTCATTTCCAGTGTGGAATGGCTCTCACATTCTCTCTTTCACCATACATACACTTAAGAAAGTAAGTTGCCAATTCTATCTTTGGGGCTTCCCACTTTAAATTTTTTGAATTATTCTGAGAAAGTGTGATTAAAAGGGTACTGTATTTAGAGTCAGAGCTGAGGCTGAATCCCAGCTCTGCCACTTCTAACCATGCAAGGGAGATGTGGGGATCGGATTATATAAGGTATATGTCATACTTCATAAGTATCTGACACACAAGTAAATACCTGATTCATGGGGTTTTCTCACCCCCTCCAATGTGCCATCCACTCCCAATGACCTAACTGCCCTGTGATGTTCACTCTCCATCTACTTGCCTGGGGAAGGTACTCAGATTCCTTTCCTCTACCTTCTGCCTTCTATCAAGAACAGTCCTATGAAAAGAAGCTAATTAATTTATCCAAAGGTACTGGGTTCTGAAAAGTAATTACATGTATTTCTTTCCAGGGGCATTTGAATTTGGAAAGGCGACAATAAATTCATCCATAGCAGTGGCTCTTAAATAATAGAATAGCAGGCATCAGAGTCAAACTGGATGTAGAGTCTGTCGGGGTATTGGTTTGCCAATTGCTCTTCAAGTCTCACCACCTGGGTAATCTGTCTCTGCCTCCATGCAGGGCAAGCCTTGCACCAAATATTTTAATGCATATATTTAAAATCTGTGTGCTGATATACTTGATATTTCAGATTTATATAAAAACTTTCTTCTTCAAATGTAATATGGCAAAGCATAGCCAATACATTTCCTACCTGGAAAATAAGGTAACTGCTGTGTCTTTATATAGCTGCATCTCATTCTGACTTATTGAAGGATTTTGACTTTTCATAGAGAGGGTTTTAATGAAGCCACTTTAAGCCTTTTTTAGATTTGAAATGATAAAAGCATTGGCAGGACTTGTAAGAGATAGCACAGGGTCGCTGTACGGACATCTTTAACAGTGGAAACCTGCCCCTATCCAAAGAGAGCACTTTGCTATTTATCAAGATTTAGGGGAGAAACTGAAGTGCAAGCATGATGCAGTTTTGAAAGATCCCATCAAAAGTAGACATTTCCACACCCACTGGAAATGGGGATCATTTTATCTCAAAGTCTGCAGGTGAAGTATGTTCCATTTCTGTGGCCATTAGGGGATGATTCCAGAGTGGAGGCTGACCTGAAGATCCTAAGTTCTCTTTGTAACTAGAGAAAAAAACCTCTCAGATAAAGTAGTAATAGCTAAGATGATTCATTTATGTGGTGATTTCAGATAATATATAATTAGAAACCAATGTATTAATTGCAATCTCAAGAAATAAGTATATATTCTAGGGTGAAAAGACAGGTTGGTTAATTTGTTTGTCTGCCTGTTACTACTGCTTGTAAGTTTATATGCATAGTCACTGAAACTAAATAATTCAGCTGTCTCTATACTACATACAAACCCAACTATCATAAATATTTTCCTAAGCACTGAAGCAGAAATCAAGGAATACACTGTTTCTTTAGGAAAGTGATGTGGTTGGCACCTTCTAAAATGGGTTCCAATGATCCTCATCTCCTAGTATTCATGTGCTGTGTAGTCCCTCTCCCTTTGTATGTGGGCTGGACGTAGTGACTTGCTTCTACCAAACAGAATACGGAAAAAGTGATGGGATGTCACTGCCGAAATTAGGTTATAAAGACTATGACCCTCTCTCTCTTTCTCCCCCTCTCCCTTTCTTTCTCCCCCTCTCTCTGGGTCTCTGCTTCCTCTCTTTTCTACTTTCCTCTCTTCCCTCCTGTTTGCTAAGATGAGGCCAGGTACCATACCATGTTGTGAGTTCCCCTACTGTGAAACCCACATGATGAGGAACTGAGTCCCCAGCTTCTGAGTAATAACCAGTGAGGAATTCAGGCCTTTAGTCCAACAGCCACTGTTGTGCTAAGCCATTAGGCTTTGAGGTAATGTGTTATGCTACAATAGATAACTAAATCAAAACCATTTAAATATATAATATTATATTCTATAATAATAGAAGAGTAAATAGATAAAGTGTGGTATATTCATATAAGCTTGAAGACCATTTGGTTATATGGAAATAACGTCTAGATAGTTATATATATTACCTCCAAATAAGACTAAACCAAGTTCCCCAGAAGGCTAAGAGGTAGAGAAACCAGAGCATAAGGCCAACATCTAGAAATCATGGAACACTTTACCAAAAGGCATGGGAAAATCCCAATTTTAGTTTTAAGGAATTCTGTTCCTTATCAGCCAGTGGCCAGGAAGGTAAACAGAAGCCACTCTACATAGCCTATGGAGAAGGAGATTTAATCCAAGACATTAGCTAGAAAAGTATGGCAAGTTCTCAGGGAGCAAAAGAGGGACCACGGATCAAGAACCTGCTAGTGCCCTTGCAAGAACCCAAGGGACTACACTTGCTGTTGGTGCCACTGAAAGTACCACCACACAAGAACCATGACCCCACTTCTCCCACTGCTGGCTCTTACCCCTAAGGTACAACAGAAGCAAAGAGGGCTTCTACTGCCCTCTTGCCTTCTAATATTCCATGCAAGTCTCCTATAGACAGAACCTCCCTTGAGTTCAATGGAAAAGAGGATCTGGGAAATGCACCGCCAGTAGAGAGCTGAGTATATGGCTAAGTGAACTATATCTGCCACACGTACTGAAACAGTTTAAATATTTCCCTTTGAATGACACCATTTTTCAAGACTAAAATTTTCAGGAAATGATACATGGTACAAAATTCCTTGAGTGTTTTACATGAGTTTTATAAATTGAGCCCCAGATTACCACTGTATTCACATGATGACAAGATAACTGGATGAATACATCCATTTCATCATATATGAAACTAAGGGATTCCAGATTTAAAATGTCACTCAAACCTGTTGTAGGAGTGGGTTTTAGTTACTCCAGTCAAAACAGTTTATTCAGAATTGCCTTATATACAATACTTACAAGCCTAGTATGACCGAGTTTATATCCTTATTGCACTGAGAAAAGAAAACTTAGACATGAGTGTTTTAAGATCCAAATTTTCTCCTTAGTCATTCACAGAATTGTTTGGGAGGCCGAATATGTTGTCCTGATATATCCAGTCACTCCAGAAAGTATTCAATGTCTTGCATATTTTGCACAACATTTTCCCAGGCAATTATTTACTTTCCTCTCAACCTGGTCAAATTTTTCAGGCATGAATGGGAGGAGAGTCAGGTTAGCAATGAATTTTCAGCTTATTATTACTCCAGCTTTCAGACCTACCTGAAGTTTCTTCTGTGTGCTCTCACAAAGTGCCTTTGCCTTGTTCTTTGGAGAACACGCTATTTGAAAGCAATGCCCATATTTCCACTTTAAAAAATATTTATCGAGGGCAATAGTTCCAAGATGTTCCAAGCACTGGGGTAATTGCTACCCCACATCTCTTCTGAGTTCCAACACCACGAGCCTCACACTCTGCCTGGCCTGAAGCTAGTGCTTTGTGAATAGTTATCAAATAGCTGGTCAGCTCGAGAAAAGCACAATTCAAGAGAACTAAGAGTTTCCAAATTAAACCACAGTCTGCCACCTACTATTGTAACAGATTTATTTCCTATCTGCCTTCAGAATCCCTGGTGACTTATCAATGGCATGGTTACTGCAGAGGAGAGAAAAACCTGGATGTGTTGCTTTAAGGCTTGGATTTGTACAGGTAATTGAATTCCTTCCTTCTTGAGGGAACACAATCAGAAAGACATGTCTCTGGTCCTTGTCCTTAAAGAGTCTAGAGGGCACTTGACCACAATTTGCGCACTCCTTGTAAGAGCCTTTGCTGAGCTGAGCTGAGCTAAGTGGCAGCATTAGAACTGCTTCTGAAGGCTACTGTTGGGAAAGAAAGGGCAGGTGTTGACATTTGCATCTGAAAATCTATACCCAACACCAGTGTACTCCATGAGGCCCTGGAGTATGTCAGTCCCTTGTGTATTGCTCTTACCCTTGATCCTTATTTGCTCATCTGAATGAACAGTTCTAACTGCCAATGTCAACTGAATAGGCCCCGAAAGGACAACACGCCCGGATCAATGATGCAATTGGTGCAGGCACCAGTGAGAGAGAGCAGATACGCATGAGTGTTTACCTCCGTTCACTTTCAGGACATACTGAGATGATAGAAAAACAACTTTCCCAAAGTATAACCTCATAAAGACAAAGACAGGAGGCAACAGCCACAACATTATAGAAGTTGGAAGGTATTTGCTCAAGGGCAAACCCAAAACACTGAAACCTAAATGAAGTAGAGAATGCAGTGGAGCAGCAACTTGATTCACCCTGCAGAACCCTAGTCTTAGAAAGGGCATCCTGCCACCTCTGTGGGTGGATGTAAAGATGGGGCTCCAAATGAGACAATCTGATCAACTGCTTACATAGCACTTAAACCCCAAGGTCGTCTCTCTGATTCAGGAACATTTGTACTCTATCAGAAGACTAGAGATTTATTCCCTGGAGAAGAAAACAGAGGGTCTCTGCCCTAGAGGACAGAAGACAGTGGTAAAAATAGGAATGTGATACCAAGAAAAGAGAGAAAATGTGAAGGCCTACATACATAATCTTGAAACACCCACCACTACCACCACTAGATGTTTTCTTTCCTTAGCAAGTCCTCCGAATGCTATTAATCTTGGAAATCTGACCAGCCCTATAGAAAATGATTCCCCATTATGACACCACCCAAGAAAGCCCAGAAGTAACCAGCCCATGCCAACAGAGCTTCCATTATCTTAAATATGAGCAGAAAACCAAAAATCAGCAGAGAGCTAAGAAAAAACTAGCTGAAAAGCAGAAGTCAAAACAAACAGAGAAAAAACTTAGGAGAAAAACAAAAAAAAAACACAGAATATAAATACATCATTAGTATCTTCATAGAATTGACAATATGTTGTACAAAAGTAACATTCAGACCAAAAATAAAAGCCTGGAAATTAAAACTGATAGCATGCATTTAAAAATTCAATTAAGAGGATAGAAGAAACAGTTGGGGAAAAATTGCCCAACAAGATAAACAAAATGACAAGATGGAAAAAATGGGATTTGTTTTAAGAAATGAGGTGACGGGGCGCCTGGGTGGCACAGCGGTTAAGCGTCTGCCTTCGGCTCAGGGCGTGATCCTGGCGTTATGGGATCGAACCCCACATCAGGCTCCTCTGCTATGAGCCTGCTTCTTCCTCTCCCACTCCCCCTGCTTGTGTTCCCTCTCTCGCTGGCTGTCTCTATCTCTGTCAAATAAATAAATAAAATCTTAAAAAAAAAAAAAGAAATGAGGTGAGGCAGATGAGAGAGTTAAATCCTCATCTTCCAAAGGCATGTGTCAATAGACAAGTACTAAAACTGAAAAATTAAGAAATAGTAGTATAAGCATGTTATAGAAAGTTATGAAGGCAAACACAACAATTGGAATCAGTTGTCTTTGGGAGATGAAAATGGGAGTGATGTGGGCAGGCGATTGCTCTTTTTGGAAACAGGCCACAATATAACTATATACAAGCCACTATATAACTCCCACAACGTTTTCATGCATAAACTTCGATAAGCACGTTTTTCTTGTCTACACATCACAGACATTACACCTGGTTTTTAAAAATCTTAGTTCTGCCACTTAGAAGCCTTGGGCTTATCCATGAACTTCTTTAACGTCTCTTTATCTGTGTGGTGTGGGAAAGACTATCTACCTCACGGAACTGTTGTGAATATTAAAGACAACATTGTATGTGAAGAGTTAACAGTCTCATAAATACAAATGACTTGTGAGTGGCTGTTATTATTCCCTAAGTTAGCTAGAAGTCAATTTGTCATTTGCTAGAGGATTCTTTCATTCCATCCTTGTGATAGCAGAGAAGGAAGAGCTTTCTGTCTCTGGCCTCTGAGAAGGACAGTGAACAACCACAGGTTTCTCTAACTGACCCTTGGAACGGTGCCTGTTGTTGCGCCTGCTAGCTACCTCTTCTAAAGCAGAGAAGGAGGACTGGGATAGAGAGTCGGTGACGATGATGAAGGTGGTGATGCGGCGAGCCTTGTTCCATGATAACAAAACCAAAACGAAAACAAAACCGTTATTCTCATGGTATTGCTTAATTTCTTCTGTTAACCTAATAGATTTCCCAGCCACCAAGAAATAAGATAGCGACAATATCTGTAAACAGAATGACACTCCAAAGATGTCCATGCCTTGATCCCTGGACTCCGTGAATATGTTGTATTACACAGAAAGGGGAACTTTACAAATGTAATCGAGGTTACTAACCTCAAAATAGGGAGATTTTTCTCGATTATCTAGGTGGCTAAATCTAATCATCTGAGCCCTCACAAATAGAGAACTTCATCTGACTGGAGACAAGGGAGAAGTGGTAAAAGGAGGAGTCAGGGACATTAGAAGGAAAAGGGCTCAACCTGCCATGTTTTCAGCCATTCAGAAAGCATGAAAAGGAATGCAGGCAGCCTCTAGGAGCAAATACCAGTCCTTGACTAACAATCAGCAAGGAAAAAGGAATCTCAGTTCTACAAGTGCAAGGAATTGAATTGAGCCAAAAATGTGAATGAACTTGGAAACTGTTTCCATCCCAGAGCCACCAATGAGGGCTATAGCCCTGCTAATATCTTGAGTTTGGCCTTGGTGGACCTCAGCAGAGGATCCAGCAACACTCACCCCAGCTTCTCACCAACTAAGTACTAATTTGGTGGCAAATTCTTACGGCACCATAGATGACTAATGCTATATTAAAACATGAGTAAAGTCTAAGCTGATTTAGAATGGGTAATCTGATCCACTGAATCCAGCATATTTTCTAGAGATTCCACATCATAAAAACATTATATTGTAGCAGCTGTACTTAGAAAAGGGTGCCTTTATGATATAAATATTAAATACTTTTATCCTTAAGACATCGATGAGGCTTGACAGAATCTACATGTTTCTGCATATAAGATGGGTTCCAGTGGCTGGGTGACAACCCAGAAACCCATGATATTTCACAGTATCAACTGCTTTGCCAAGGTGATTTGGTCATTCGTTAACTTTACAAAGAGCTAAAGACACTAATGTACACCATAAATTATCACATGGCATTTATTTTCTGTCATTGCTATTAGACTACTTTTTAGCCTTTATTGAAAGGTAGTAAAATACATTATAAGAGACTACCTAATTCATTTCTAAAAGAGAAGGTTTAAGTACAAAATGAATATTAACATAAGGTGTTGAAAATTGTGAATTAAGATCTTACCATCTGTGATACACTATAGCACATTATAAAGTGTCCCCATTATAAAGCAAGTTAACTTGCAAACAGCATAAAATCTCAGCTCTTCAATGTTCTTGGTAATTTGGGAGATGATATTGGATGTTCACAGGGACATAGCTTTCTGGAAAATGAAGTACAAATTCTCCATGGGCTGGTTTCAAGGATATGGGAAGATTCTCTAAGATCCAGTATTGAATATTCTTGCCCGGGGGCAGTCAGGGTTAAAAATCACAGAAAGAGAAGTATGAAAAAAAAGGAACATGTACAGGAATAGGTGAACAGCCTGTTGTGCTAGAAGCAAAGGACTGGAGAGAAGATAANTTCTTGCCCGAGGGCAGTCAGGGTTAAAAATCACAGAAAGAGAAGTATGAAAAAAAGGAACATGTACAGGAATAGGTGAACAGCCTGTTGTGCTAGAAGCAAAGGACTGGAGAGAAGATAAAGGAGTGGACGTAATGAGGCATCGGGGAGGCAAAGAATGATCAGACTCTGCAGGCCAGGGTATGGTTCGTGGACCAAATCTGGCCAACCATTTATTTTGTACAGCTCATAAGCTAAGAATGGCTTTCACATTTTTAACTTGTTGAAAAAAAAATCAAAAGAAGGATACTGTTTCATTCATCTCTCTTATAAAGGATACTATTACTTGTGAATTATATGAAATTCAATGATCACGGTCTACGAATAAGGTTTTATTGGTACCCAGCAATGCCCAACTGTTTAGGTATCGTCTATGGCTGCTTTTGCACTATAATGGCAAAGGTGAGTAGTTGTGACAGTAACTATACTGTCCACAAAGCCTAAAATATTTACTGACTTTCTACAAAAAAAAATTTGCTAGCCCCTGGTGTAGGTCTTTATGTGCCACGCTTACATAATTGAACATTTTTCCTATGAACACTTAAAGAAATAAAAGTCAAATAAAATCAGAATTGTAACTCTGACAGCAGTGTAGAGAATGAATTAGATGAAGCAGCAGCTATATACAAATCAATCACTTAGAAACTATTGCAAGAACCCAAATTACAAATGAAAAGAGAATGCACTTGAGGAAGCGGGGGTGGGGGGAAAGAAGAAAAGGAAAGGCATATGTGGTGAGATGTTATCATATACAGTTGACAAAATCTGGCTGGGAAAGGGGAGGTAAAAGAGGGAAATAAAAGACTGATATTTTAGTTCTGTTGGCTACAATGACATTATCTGAAGACAAGAAGGGGAGCAAAATTAAGAACAGGTAAGAAAAAATAAAAGCAAGGGCGCCTGGGTGGCACAGTGGTTAAGCGTCTGCCTTCGGCTCAGGGCGTGATTCTGGCGTTATGGGATCGAGCCCCACATCAGGCTCCTCCACTATGAGCCTGCTTCTTCCTCTCCCACTCCCCCTGCTTGTGTTCCCTCTCTCGCTGGCTGTCTCTGTCTCTGTCAAATAAATAAATTTAAAAAATCTAAAAAAAAATTAAAAAAATAAATAAAAGCAAACAAGTTTGGCACTGTACATTAAAAATGTGGTATACCTGAGAAACAGCTACGTAATCCTTGCCTCTGAACATTTATAGTATACTCGTGTCATTGATTGCATATGACATTGTATTATGTTCTGTTTAAAACTAATCTTATTGTATTGTGATCACCCAAGAACACACTTAATGCCCTGACACAGTGTGTTGTACATAAGAGGTAATTCATACATATTCTTGAATGCATGGCTCGATTGTAAACCCTTTAAGAGCAAGAATATGTCTTAAATTGCTCCAGTGTCCCTCAGCAGCCAAGACATCGCAGAGAACACCAGGAGACATGAGTAAGTGGTTTGTGAACAAACCCTCCAACCCACAATGCATTGCCATTGGCCATCAGAATCCCCCTCCCCCACACACACACACATATACACCCCTTGCTGTAATTAGTCAGGGTTCTGTCACAGCATTTTAGATGGAGATGTGGTCTGGTCAAGAACTCCTCTCTCAGCAGCTGCACACGATAGAAGCAGAAAGCCTATTTTTTAACCTTCTTATCCTCAGGGGACAGAGAAAGGCAGTGGTTGCTATTTTAAAAGACAGGTTATTGGAAAAGTTGATGGTTCAGATGAATGGGAGAACACTTTGGCAGTGAAAGGAATAAACACGGGAGCATTAGGAGAGCCATCAGGAGATGCCATCCCCAGAGGCTAAATAAACCTATCTGCCAGGGACATTGTTCGGAACCACAGTCCAAAGTGCAAACTGTTTGGCAAACAGACTCTCACATCATTAGATAAAAAGGATAGGTAGTGACAGGTAAAATTGGATGAAGGCTACCCTGTTATGTACAGTGTATGCCTGAGGGTCATTTTTGAATGTGTAGATTACCATTTGAGATTAAATCACTCACAAGTAGTTGCCAGAATAAAAATAAAAGAAAATAAAGGGATGCTGGGTGAAGGCCAGATGAATATGGGGCTGCTGCTGAATCAACGGGAGTGATACAGAATGAGACAAACGGCAAAGTCACAAACGTACCCACAGCCACAAAGAGGAAGGTCTGTAAGTGGGACCTTGTAGAGGAGAGAATGCCATGATGCAAAATAACTTTGGTCTTAGGGTGAACACCCTTACCTTGGAAAATTTCCCCTTATCTCTTCAGCTCACAGCCCTTCTACCTCTTACAAATTTGGGTGGATTTTCAATACAGGGTACTCAATGGATACTATGGTAGACCTAAAAGGAATAAAAAATATATACCCCTTCCTTTTCCCCACTTAATAGGTATGAATACTCAGCCAACAACAACTTTTCCAGCAGCCTTCCGTACCACCAGGAATCCTCAATTACATTCACTCTTTAGGACTGGAAGCATTATGCATCTACGCCCTCTTAAAGGATAGATTTACCCTAGAACAGTAGCATTAATACTTTTTTAGGGCTGCCTCAGCATAAGGCGACATCTCATGAAGCCAGCTGAGTAGGCCCAAAGAAAAAATGGCTAGGGTCAATAAGAGAATTCCATGAGAGAGAGAAAGAGAAAACTAACAGTGGAAATGAGAGAACCTCTTTGATGGTCCAAAGCCCACTGTACCCAGGACATTGGTATCTATGTGCTATCCAGAAGAGTTGCAGTCAACTTCTACTATTTGGTGATAGGGCAAAAGCAACTCTTTACATCAGTCTGGGCTGTGACAGCCTCTGACCTCATTTTTATTCTTGGCAGTCATCATGCAGAATTCACCCATTAAAAAATAAGATGAATTGTCCTATATATTTCACAAGTAACTTTCAACTGAAGAGTTCGAAGCACCAGCCAAATTCTCACATCTTTCTTTAGAAAGCCATTGCATATGAAGTTCTTTTTAACCTATGATTTCTTTTAATGATTGTGGACCATTGGAAAATAGTTTGTGGGATGGATCATCCTTGGAAAGCACCCACTGAAAAAGACAATGTTCACAGAGACTTCGCATGGGGGACTTAGCCATCAGTGAAGCAGAAAGTCATGACTGATCATATACTGTGGCCAAAGATGGAATAAATGTTGAGGAAACTAAAAGAGAAAAGAACACACTTCTGCCTCAAAGAACACAGTATAAAGGAAAGAGAATACACGGTGCCTGCATGGCTTGGTTGGTTGAGCATCTGACTCTTGATCTTGGCTCAGGTCTTGATTTCATGGTTGTGAGTTCGAGCCCCTGTTGGGCTCGTGCTGGGCATGGAGCTTATGTAAAAGAAAAAAAAAAAAAAACAGAGGAAAGAGAAAACACATACACAAGCTTCTGAGTTGGGCAGATTTACATTTGTCTACTGCCTCTATTGCTTTCTGTGTTTTCTTGGGCAAATGTTTTAACCTCTCTGAGGTTTAGTGTCTTCATTCGTAAAACTAAGTGTGATATATTATCTCACAGAGTATTTGTAACAAATGTGCCTGGTACACTGTGGGTGTCACATGATGCTTCCATCCAAATTTTGATTTCCCACCTCACACTGGGCAGATGGCAATTTAGTAGAGGCTGCTTGATATAATGGATAAAGCAGGAAGGAGTCAGAGGATTTGGCTCCTAGATATAACTTTGCCACTATGAGAATAATAACTGCTATTTCTGTACCAATTTTTAGTTTATAAACATGTTAACATATATTCCCAGGTATCTAATGTCAATAATATCATGTCGCTGAACTTCAGTGGTATCATCTGTAAAATCAAATAGAGCTGGTCAGACATACTCTAAGAATTCCTCCACCTCTCCGATTCTAAGTACTAAGCTGCGTAAGGTAATTAATATTTGAAAAAGGAGTACAATGAACACAGGAAGATCTGGTGAATTTGAGAACCTGAAAAAGTTTCATAAGCCATCAGACCCTGCATTGTCTCCTGAATCATGGGTAGGATGCAAACAGATGAAGGAATGATGACAGAATGTCTCTAAGTGATGGTGAAATTCTGGGCAAAGGCAAGGAGTCAGAATTAAGGAAGATGTACAAAGTCAAGGGAGGAGAATAACCTGAATGAAGCAAACGAGAGTGCTGGAATAATATGAAGAAAGGCCAGGGAGAGGACAGCCAGCATTTAGATACATTGCAAAGCCAAACAAAAATGAGATTAGCTATAGCAGGAAATAGTTACTATTGAAGTTTTTGTGTGGTTTAGCCTCTCTCCTGTTGTAATATGAGTTATCCACCATAGTAAACAACCAACAGAGTAAACAACTAACATCTCTATAAAATTTCCTATCTTTTATCTTCCCAAGTAGATTCCTCCAGGGCTAAAACCACAACTTATATTTGTCTTGTAGAAGGCAGAGAATAGACACCCAACAATACACATGGATTGGCCAACTGGTTGAACCAAGTATAGTGCTTATAATGCCGTGATTCACATGGTGTGATACCAAAATGGAATTGTAGTCAAAGAACATGGACCATGCAACCAAAACGATATAAAAATAATTCCGTTCCAATTCTTATTTTTTCCCCTAACACTTAACACCATGAAAAGAACTTGAGTGAATGTCAATACTTCTTAAAATCTGTTTCCTTCCCCAGGGCGTGAATTACATGCACTGCACCTGCTCTCAGGTCTCTTCTCAAAACGACCTGAAGGTACCCCTCAAAACCTAATTATCACCTTCTGTTCCTCCTCACTCCATTCCCCCAATTCATTATCCCCTAAATCTTAGAATAAATCCTGGGAGGAAACAGAGATACTGAATAAACTTAACTAGAATTTTTTTCTTTTCTCAGCACAGAGCCGGACACGGGGCTCAATCTCATGACCCTGAGATCATGACCTGAACTGAAATCAAGAGTCGGATGCCTAACCAACTCAGCCACCCAGGCACCCCTAAACTTAACTAGAATTCATGATAGTCAGCAGGAGGAAGTGATTTGGTAGCTATTTACAAATTCCTCATTTTCACATACATTTCCAACATCTATTCTACATTGTACCAAATGTGATTAAGTGTGTTCAGTATGGTGTGTCTCATCTAGATTACACCAGAGATGGGCTTCAAAGAGCCTAAATGCACAGACAATGAGAGAGGAGAGGTGGCAACCGCATTTTGTTCAGTGATCTATCTCCTGGGTTGGCAGGGTCAGCACATTTACTGCATCTAGACTGGCCCTGAGGGGCACTTGGGTGGCTCAGTCGGTTAAAGCGTCTGACTCTTCAGCACAGTCTGGATCTCAGGGTTATGAGTTCAAGCCCGGCGCTGGGCTCCATGCTGGGCATGGAACCTACTAAAAAAAAAATAGACTATAAGGTCCTGAGCCAGGAAAAAAAAAATGGCCGAGAGTGAGGTCTGAGTCAAAAGGAACAGAAAAAAGGCATTTGGGCAGCATAGATATCAATATAATCCACAAACTCCAAAGTTTCTCTGTGAAATTTTAAGTTTCTGGTTTGGCTAATTTCAAGGAAACTAGTCTTCATTGAACTCATAAAGTTACCTTTCCCCAGTTCCTAGCTGCTACTCCTGAAATCCCTTTAACAAAGGTCAAAATACCACTTCCCTCTTTTGTTTCTGCTGAAAATGAGAGTAACTATAATCCCAAGGAGCTAAAGGAGCCTACCTGTGGTGTCTGAGGGCAAAATTCCTGCAACTCCTTGAATAGCCCCAGGGAAAACCAAGAACAAAGCTTATCTCTCCAGGGTATGCACAGATATTCATTCTAGTACCTCTTTCCCTTTCTCTCCACTTGTCTTACATGTCCCTTCCTATTAATTGAGGGCAGGCTGAATATGATTTCCATATTCCCGCTTTAACAAATCCTCATCTAGTTTTTATGAGGAGCCTAGACCCGCCTACAAACCTCTTCCAAAGTATATGATGAAAAATCTACTTGGGAGCTATGTTTCTGCAAGTCAGAAAGATGCCCTACATATTTTTTTAACTGATCAGTCTAAAAACAGTTTCAGCCAATTTAAACCACTTTTTATAAAACAGCATTTGCATCAGGTTTGACAGCCTGCCTGCCATTTTTCTACCCCATTATGATATAAAACAGCTGAGCTACCAACTCTGGAGAAAACTAACTTTCTGCAGGAAATGACTAGATGGTGGTGGTCAGAGCCCTAGAAGCCAGCCTTAGTCCATGTTATAGAACTCAGCCTGGGAAATTTAGGAGAAATTAAATCAAGCTGAAAAAGGCCAAGAAAGAACTATTTTTCCTGTGTTACATGAGTGGGGAAAGAGATGCTGGTGTCTCTGTGCTCTGTGGGGCCTCAGGTAATTGCACCAACGCTCCTTAGCACCTTGTTATGGGCTCGACGGGGGACAGGGTCTCTGTCACCAAGGAACTCTGCAGCCAGTGGCCCAACAAGTAGCTGGCCTGTGGGATGAGCTCCCCAGCCCTAGGAAACAGTAGCTGCTAGAAAACAGTTTAAAAGTTCCCTGTAATTAAAGAATTGCCTGCCTTGGTCTATGCTTTGCTTTGCTGAGCTTTGCTTAGCTTTGCTGAGCTATATTAAACGACACGTCCCAATTCTGAAAGTCACAGTGGTTTGTCTACAACGTAGATAACTACACCAAAGCACTTGAAATATACTCTGTCTATCCCCAGATGAGTTTATAAAATGCTTCTGTTCAAAAACTGGAACTCAGATTTGTGGACAGAAATCCATAATCCTAATTGTTCTGGAATTAAGGGTGTCATGTACTTGGACACATCCGTGTCTTGCAGGAACAAGAGGACTTTATTTACATTCAGGCAACTAGCTCTTCTTGCTACCTCTTAGTGAGCTGACTTATTCAGAGGAACTAAGACCTTGGTAAGGAGCAGTCCTAGACTTTTGGAAAAGGCTAAATGCTCTGAGAGCTGTTCCAGACACTCCTCGTTCACCTCAAGTTCTGCACTTCAGCCGCTCGTCCTCTCCTGGGTGCTATTAACCTGGTTCTCCCAGGATGCCTCCTCACCCTTTCCCTCTCCTCTTGAAAACCCCCTGTTTCTCTTACCTCAATCTCACCCCTAACCCCTACAAAACAGGCTGGGATTCAGATTATCCTCCCGCATCCTAACCACTACCTGGGGGTTTATAATCTCTTCTCACTACTATCAGCACATTCCAACTCTGCCTCACTTCATGACTTACGTGGAAAACAGTATTCACTCATTCATTCATTCGTTCATTCACTGATTCATTCAACAATGCTTATTGAGCACTCCCTGTGCTAAGCACCGTTCCAGAGCTTGGAATACAGCCCTGAACGAAACAAACAAAACCCTCCCCCTTCCTGAAGTTTATGTTCCAATAAGCAGGAATTAGACACTGATTTAGAACATTTTAAAAAATGCCACTTAAAATATTGTCCTTTAGGGCGCCTGGGTGGTGCAGTCGTTAAGCGTCTGCCTTCGGCTCAGGGCGTGATCCCGGCGGTTCTGGGATCGAGCCCCACATCAGGCTCCTCCGCTGGGAGCCTGCTTCTTCCTCTCCCACTCCCCCTGCTTGTGGTCCCTCTCTCGCTGGCTGTCTCTCTCTCTCTGTCAAATAAATAAATAAAATCTTTAAAATAATATATATATTGTCCTTCATCTCCTGTGATAGCCAGCAACCATCCCTACTCTGTTATTTCTGTTTCCCCCTATATAAAAAGAAAATTTGTAGTTTACACGATTATGGTACTCCATACTTTTTAAGGTATTTCCAATTATTTTTGCAGGAGTTCTTTAAATAATTTTGTGAGGTACAGCTTTTAAATTTTTTATTTTGACATAATAACATATTTACAGAAAAGCTGCAAAAATAGTTCTGAGAATTCCTGTAGATCCTTTACCCCACTTCTCCCAACGTTAACATTTTACCAAGGTACAGTTGTCAAAACTAAGAAATTAATTTTTGTGCAACAGTCTCAATGATAAACTCTATTCAGATTTCAAAAACTTTCCCCTAATATCTATTAATACTTTTTTGGTTCCAGTATCCAACCCAAGATCCCATAAAGCATTTACTCTCCTTAAACTTTTCCAATCTGTTGTATTGTCTCAGTTGTTCTTTATTCTTCCTGACTGTGACACATTTGGAGAATACTAGCCAGGTATTTATAGAACACCCCCTTCCCCACATTTGGGTTTGTCTTTTTTCTCATGATTGGATTGGGATTATGGGTTGGGGGGAGAATACCACAGAAGCCAGATGCCCTTTTCATTATATCATTTGAGGTAAACGATATCAATGTAACTTGTTACTGGTGGTGTTAACCTAGATCACGGGGTTAAGGTGGGATCTGCCAGGTTTCTCCAATGCAAAGTGGTATTTTTCCCTTTCCATGTTCTTTGGTAGAAGTTGAGTCTGAGCCCAGCCAACATTCAACCAGAGGTGAATTAGCCCCACCTCCTGGAAGGAGGAATAACAATAATATGTAGATGTGTTAGAACCAACACAGCATTTAATAAATATTTGGGGGAGATACTTTGAGGTTATGCAAATATTCTGTTTCTCCTTCAAGTTTTGCCCACTGGTTTTAGCATTCACCCATGGATCTTAACTGCAGCAATCACCTAATGGTGATTTTATTTCTCTAATTCCTTCTACAC
>NC_048221.1:74730765-74805923 GCF_002007445.2 Ailuropoda melanoleuca | reverse complement strand
GGGATAGAAGGCAGTGAGTGGGCAGGCAGGTGATGAGTAAGTGTGGAGGCAAGATGATGGGTGGGGCTCATCAGTTACTGCAGTATCCTGACACCGGAGGTAGAAGGCATCAGTGCTGCCAGCTAAGAGGGTGTGCACAAGTGTGGACACATAGAACAGTCAAGGCTAGGGCGATCTGGGGGCAGAGCGCCTTCCTTTCTCCCTAAACACCTGTGCTTTTCCGCACTCACTGAAGAGAGAGTTCCCCGCTGGACAGAGTATCTCCACTCCATTCCTCTGTGGTGCTCAGGAAAATGGGTTTTCTTCACCTGATCTGTTCTCCAGGATCCTTCCCGGTGGTGCTTGCCTTGCAGGCAGAGTGGTTGACACAACGTCTTTCCATTTGCCCTGTGCTCAGCCAAAGTGTGCCCTAGGGGTCCAGTCCATGCTTGTGCTCAGAGACTGCTCACACCTAGTGCAGCTCTCTCTAAATGCTTTGGCTTAAAGGGGAGCTTAAACAACTGCATTTTCTTTCAGCAATAACTCAAATTCAGGGCATGCATCCAAAGATCTTGGGAAGCAGAGAACCCATCTAAAGAGATACGAAGGCATTTGTGTGCATTCTGCCAGTCTCCCAAACAATTACTAAGTCTCTGAAAGACCAGGGCACCTCCCTTGACCTCTCTGGGCCTGAGGTTTTATATGTTAAATGAAAACATTGGCTTTAGTAGCTTCTGGATACTTTAGTATCGTCCAAGTTCACTACCAGCAGTCTATTCCATAAAACAGAACATAGAGATTCACAGACCAAACTGAATCATGCAGTGAGAAACAATGAGAAAGAGATGCGAGTAATTTAAGACACCTAGGACAGGGCACAAACAGGTGGAGCACCGTGCTGCCTGAATCCTGGACGACACAATGATCAAATGCCCTCTCTTTCCCACTCTTCCTTTTCCCTCCCCCTTTCCCCTCCCCTCTCCTCCCCTGTCCCCCCCGCCACTTTCTAGTCAACACTAAGTTCATGAGCACTACAGTGGAGGGCGAACAAGGACGATCTGCCGACGGAAGGTGTCTAGAACTGCTTGTATTGCCGAGACGAGGGGCAACTACTCATGACTGTAGCAGTAAACGGCCAGTAACAGTCTGAGCAGGGGAACTGCATGCCTTGGGAAAAGGACACACAAGCCAGCACAGATGTCTATCACCAGTTCAGATATGACACAGCTGTCAATTCAGGGGTGATATGATCTGCACTTTGGGGTGTTTAACATTTACCTGCCCTTCCATTATCTTCTATCAATAAATTACACTCTTGTTTGTGCCATCCTTTTGACCTACGTTTAACACATAAATGTTGCCTTTATTCTAGCGAGGTCTACTGTGCCTCACAGGTTACTGACAAATAATCCGTGAGTTTCCTCTATTACTCACAAGCTACTTGCTTACTTTACTATCTATCATTAGTCTTGCTTCTATCTTACAAACTTTTCTGTGTAACGGAATTAAATTTTCATATATAAAACATAAAAACTAAACAGATGATAGCCTTTAAGATCTCTTCCTGCAAGGGCACTGTGGCACCGGATGATGGAGGAAGGAGATGCACAGCACACATGAAAGCAAGGCACGGAAGCCAGCGAAAGACAATGCCCTCTCTTCTGTTCTCCTGCCCTCACATGCCAGGCTACCCACCACCAGAATACTCCTCTGAATGCTGAGGTATTTTTGTGACTCAATGAACGNAACCAACTGAACGACCCAGGTGCCCCTAAATGACAACTTTAATAAATAAAGTGCATTATTAGAAAATCATGTCCTAGCAACAGTAGGGTCAATAGAAACATCTGGCACCTTGCCCAATTTCTGGCATTCAGTAAGTGCTAAATAAATATTTGGAGATTTAATACATGAAGAAATGAATCAGTGGACTAGAGAGTTGGGACAGACTTTGTGCAGGAAGTGGGGCTTGGCGAGGACCAAGAAGGATTCTGATGGCAGGTAGAAAGGCTTATTGGAACATAGAACACTGTTCCTTTTATAGTTTCAGTCACATCCGCTGGCAGTAAGACGTTTCACTTTATGAGAACCCCTTGAGAACCATAAGAGTAAGCCAACACCTCCTCGTATCCCCATATTTGTCTTCCAAGTCCTTAAAGGCCCTGTCCTAGTATGTACAATTGGTTTATGACCCTAGGAGATGGCAGGAAATCAGTTAACCATCTGCTGCAAGATTAGAGAACAGTAATTCTAGTTTCCCAGCCCAGATAATAGCCATCTTATAACCAACCATGCCATGCCCTCCCTGAAATCAACCAGTTCAGAATTCTGGGCCCGGATATTTGTAATGCTACACCTCTAATGACTAATCTCTGTTTTTTCAGGAATCTGTACATACATAACAGAAACTGAACACATACTAGCTTACACTAACAGGAGCTTATTTCCCCATTTAACTGAGGCCCACAGAAACAAGAGTACAGCTAAAGGAATAAGAGCAGCTCGGGGACCATGGAGAACTAAAACAAGGACTTAACACTGGGAGTGAACACTGGCATGATCTTTTCCTTGTACATCAATCTCTCAATTCTGATGGTCTCTGAGTTCATTCTCCCTTCCTATAGATAATGGTTCCCCCTAAGGCAGGAGAGTCAGACCTCAACTCATAGTTTTTCTAGTCCAGGAACATAAGAGGCAGGGTTCCACTCTCTCTAATTCAACCAGGCACTATGGATACTACAAGGAAAGATAAGGAAATTGCTGATCTTGGTCACATGTCCATCCTAACTGTCAGTAAGGCTAGGTGCTATGACAGGAAGTTCTACCTGGGTCACAGATTATGGTGGTAGGGACAGTTTCCCCAGAAAAGAAAGCATCACTACAGTCCAACCCCCACCAAAGACCCACAAGTCTCTGCTGAGCTGGACAGAGCAGGCATGGACAGACTTATATAGCTCATGTTCACAACCTTAACTAACACCTGACATGCTTAGCCCTATGGGACTCCCAGTGTCCTCCCTATCTGTCCCTGCAGCTCTCACCCCAAATTCCTTACTGATGGGATAGAGAAGAAAGAGCAATGAAAGTGCACTTTAAAATTACCATTTAGGGGCTAGCAAATAAGGAAAAGAAGCAGTGAGGAATAATGGCCTTTTCTTACTAAGACCAACTTGCTGCCCATAATCTACTTGGATGAACAAAATAGAAGCAAACTACAGGCAGGTATATAATCTGTGTCTTTGAATTGGAGGATAAGAACTAGAGACTGGCACTTCTGGATAATCTTCCTGGATCACATGGCCCCCACTGTGTGTAAGGCAGGCAGTAGAGTTACCCCTAGTTAAAAAGCAGCCATGACCCACTTCTCGAACCGCTGAGGCTGTATTTCTGAAAGTCAGCTGGAAGCTGTGTTGGGCATAATGCGTGGTAGATATGTTCGGTTAGGGCTACAGTGGAACTGGAGAAATAAGACTCCACAGCTTTAAAAGCCTCTAAACATATGTGGTGTGCACCTGCCCATGGGAATTAGGAAGGAGGGGCGACGGAGGTACAAGAGTGAGTAGACCACCCTGGTGAATGTCAAAGTTTATCTTCGGGAAAACCAGAAGAACCTATAAAGGAAATATGTTCTGTGTGTACACAGTGAGACACATTAGAGAAGTGCTTTGAAGGGGAAGTGTCAAAACTGGGGAGGAAGGTGGGGACTAGGCTGGCATTGCAGGAGTTGATCTGGCACAAAGGCAGCCCAGCCGGCAGAGTGCCGTTTAAGTGAATAATGTCAAAGGTCACGTTGCCAGTACGGCTTAATACAGGGCCAGGAGCAACAGGCAAAACTCCAAGTCAGATAGTTACAAATCATCAGTCCATCACTATAGGAACTTGGTGGAGAAAAAAAATTCAAAATTCAAGGAGAACGAACCGTAAGCTCCCCAGCATTGTCCAGAGTAAACAGCATGACGTTCAGACAGAGGCTTAATACCCAGCAACAAAGTAGAAAAATAAGCAGGGAAACTAAGGCAGAAGCTTAGTCATGCACAATGAGCCAACACGTTGGGCATTTGGAGATGCACAGGAGATACTGAGAGCCCCTCATCATATAAGTCTTCCTAAACCCTGCAAAGCAGGTTTGGAAGTCACAAAGTCCAGCCCCCTTCTCTAGTACTCTTCAGAGTTTG
This sequence comes from Ailuropoda melanoleuca, assembly GCF_002007445.2. Taxonomy (NCBI): domain Eukaryota; kingdom Metazoa; phylum Chordata; class Mammalia; order Carnivora; family Ursidae; genus Ailuropoda; species Ailuropoda melanoleuca. The sequence continues at coordinate 74,801,769 of NC_048221.1, read as the reverse complement.
TGCACTCACTTGTGTACCTCCCTCAGACATAACTCTCTGAAGACAGGGAATCTGTCTTAATCATCTCATTTACGGCATTGGCAAGTGGCCTAGGGATAGAAGGCAGTGAGTGGGCAGGCAGGTGATGAGTAAGTGTGGAGGCAAGATGATGGGTGGGGCTCATCAGTTACTGCAGTATCCTGACACCGGAGGTAGAAGGCATCAGTGCTGCCAGCTAAGAGGGTGTGCACAAGTGTGGACACATAGAACAGTCAAGGCTAGGGCGATCTGGGGGCAGAGCGCCTTCCTTTCTCCCTAAACACCTGTGCTTTTCCGCACTCACTGAAGAGAGAGTTCCCCGCTGGACAGAGTATCTCCACTCCATTCCTCTGTGGTGCTCAGGAAAATGGGTTTTCTTCACCTGATCTGTTCTCCAGGATCCTTCCCGGTGGTGCTTGCCTTGCAGGCAGAGTGGTTGACACAACGTCTTTCCATTTGCCCTGTGCTCAGCCAAAGTGTGCCCTAGGGGTCCAGTCCATGCTTGTGCTCAGAGACTGCTCACACCTAGTGCAGCTCTCTCTAAATGCTTTGGCTTAAAGGGGAGCTTAAACAACTGCATTTTCTTTCAGCAATAACTCAAATTCAGGGCATGCATCCAAAGATCTTGGGAAGCAGAGAACCCATCTAAAGAGATACGAAGGCATTTGTGTGCATTCTGCCAGTCTCCCAAACAATTACTAAGTCTCTGAAAGACCAGGGCACCTCCCTTGACCTCTCTGGGCCTGAGGTTTTATATGTTAAATGAAAACATTGGCTTTAGTAGCTTCTGGATACTTTAGTATCGTCCAAGTTCACTACCAGCAGTCTATTCCATAAAACAGAACATAGAGATTCACAGACCAAACTGAATCATGTAGTGAGAAACAATGAGAAAGAGATGCGAGTAATTTAAGACACCTAGGACAGGGCACAAACAGGTGGAGCACCGCGCTGCCTGAATCCTGGACGACACAATGATCAAATGCCCTCTCTTTCCCACTCTTCCTTTTCCCTCCCCCTTTCCCCTCCCCTCTCCTCCCCTGTCCCCCCCGCCACTTTCTAGTCAACACTAAGTTCATGAGCACTACAGTGGAGGGCGAACAAGGACGATCTGCCGACGGAAGGTGTCTAGAACTGCTTGTATTGCCGAGACGAGGGGCAACTACTCATGACTGTAGCAGTAAACGGCCAGTAACAGTCTGAGCAGGGGAACTGCATGCCTTGGGAAAAGGACACACAAGCCAGCACAGATGTCTATCACCAGTTCAGATATGACACAGCTGTCAATTCAGGGGTGATATGATCTGCACTTTGGGGTGTTTAACATTTACCTGCCCTTCCATTATCTTCTATCAATAAATTACACTCTTGTTTGTGCCATCCTTTTGACCTACGTTTAACACATAAATGTTGCCTTTATTCTAGCGAGGTCTACTGTGCCTCACAGGTTACTGACAAATAATCCGTGAGTTTCCTCTATTACTCACAAGCTACTTGCTTACTTTACTATCTATCATTAGTCTTGCTTCTATCTTACAAACTTTTCTGTGTAACGGAATTAAATTTTCATATATAAAACATAAAAACTAAACAGATGATAGCCTTTAAGATCTCTTCCTGCAAGGGCACTGTGGCACCGGATGATGGAGGAAGGAGATGCACAGCACACATGAAAGCAAGGCACGGAAGCCAGCGAAAGACAATACCCTCTCTTCTGTTCTCCTGCCCCCACATGCCAGGCTACCCACCACCAGAATACTCCTCTGAATGCTGAGGTATTTTTGTGACTCAATGAACACCTGACGGTTAACACTTAGGTAAGTCATGAGTGTTTTCCCCCCTTGAGTTCGAAAGCAGCTCTGCAGGTGACAGAACCCCCCGGTCAGAAAGCTCTCTGTGACGGCTGCCATGACCTCTTCTACCTTCTTGCTCCTCACCGCATCTGGGAAATAGTTCCCGTATGAGCTCAGCTGTCTTGGGGATTGCACAGCAGCGATAACCTCTGAGAAAGCAGCATCCATGGGCTGCAGCCATATCTGCACGAGGGCGTGACCACACACCTTGTTCACCACATAGCTTCGCCTCTCTGCCTCAGACAACTGCAATCCCGACTGCCACAACTGTAACCCACCAAGATATATCCGGGAGTCAGGCTGACAAGCAGAGAGTGGAAGGGTAAAAGAAGAAGGTATGCTCCAAAAATCTCACTGCACATTAACTATGCAAATATTTTTAGCCCCCAGACCTGCCCTTACAGGATGGGCTACTGGAAAAAGCAAACCCACCCATCCATCTACCTTTCAGGAACAAGTTAGTGGACACACAGAGATAACCAGGGGGATGGAAGACAGCGAGAGGTTTTTACTTTGTAATTTGAATATGCCCAGGATTTCTTGCCAGAGCCAACTGTTGGGGACTGGGTGGTTGTCTGATAGCTAGGTCAAATAGAGACTTCGTGAACAATGCTTCGGATCTGTGGGACCATAAATACAGTCAGCAATGCTGCTATGGCAGGCGTTTCTGTTGGGCATCTCCTGCAGGCAATGTCAAAGTGTCAGCACGTCATCAGAGAAGCGTTTGTCTCCTGCTGGCTTCCCATTTTGTTTGTGACTCCCACAGCACCCTGTCCAGCTTCTCCTCTCTCCTTGAGCACAGACAAGTTCCTGCCTCACTTCAGCAGGGGCATCCCAAAGAACTCAGCAGGGAAGGCCAGGGAATTAGCATAAAATTTGTCTTAGACCAATAATGCTTCTCAAGTGACAGACACAAATGAATTAAAAACTGCCCCATAGGGATACATCCTCGATTCAAGTCACACAGGATTCCTACAGATAAACACCCTCCAAAATGAGCTCCAATCCCAATTACAGAATAAACGAGTTGACAGTCTATCATAAATGAGTCAGCAAAAACAGCAAAATCAGATCCTCCTCAAAACTTCAAACCATTGGGATATCAAATATATACCCCAAATGAGTATTTTCAAGTAATTATAGAAATAAAAAGATTCAAAAACATGTAAAAGAATAATACAGATTTGAAAAGAATCAAATCAAGTATAAAATACAGTGACAGAAATTGAAATTGCCCAAGCAAAAGAATTATTTCAGTTTTTCTGTGTTTTCCTAAGTTCAGTGTCTCATTACATGACTATCTGCCTTAAGTGTTATAACTCTTTTATCTTCTTCTATGATCTTCACAGTTGTAAACTTTTTTTGCTATCCTTGATCAGGAAAACTGGAACTGATCTTTCAAGGAGCTCAGTAAATAAAGCACTGTTGATTTTTCTAATACAGAGCTAATAGTTCAACTAAGCTAACCGTTCGTAGTTTGCTTTACTTCACATGTCTTTTCTAAAGATTCTGGCTTTACCTTGAATATCTGCTCTTAAACACAAGTCTCAGACATCACATTGTGACATCTCACCAATCTGGACCCTAGACAGAAACGATGTGATGGCCAGTAGTTGCCAGTGGAAATGCTTACCCACAACTTTGCTAAAACCCCACACCTCCATGAAAACTTTTTCTAATGTTAAGATAGAGGAAGAAGACAAGAAAGATAAACTTTAGGATAGCCATCTGTGGAGCAATAAAATATGAATTTTACAACACTGTTTTGATGCTCATGGCATACTCTCTGCTGGGCTACACTCTGTTCAGATGAATAAAGTAGGGACTCAGCCACACAAAAGTGAGTCCAACCAAAAAAAATCCCAAGTTCCTAAACTGGAGAGAGGAAGCAACCACCTCCTTTGGTCTCCCACAGTACTACTTTAATATTAAAATGTAGAAAGCCTTTTTTTAAAAAAAAAAAAGATTTTATTTATTTATTAGAGAGAGAGAGTGAATGGAGGAGAGGCAGAAGGTGAGGGACAAGCAGACCCTGTGCTGAGTGTGGAGCCCAATGTGGAGCTAGATCACAGGACCCTGAGGTCATGATCTGAGCCAAAATCATAAGTCGGTTACTTAACCAACTGGGCCACCCAGGCATCCCATGTAATAAGCTTTTTAATCAATAAGAATTACAAAGATCATTGCTTAACTCCAGATACTGCATCATGCCTCCTGTGGAGCCACAGAGGGGTGCATTACGTGGGAAAGTGGTTGAAGGTACAGAAGATTCCAAGTCACAGGACTGAGGGAAGACACCAGACAATCTGGTCTGCTCTCCATGATCTCATGGTCACAGAGCACATGGACAGGACTAGTTATCTCACTCTCCTTCTGCCTTGGTAGATGACAGTAAGTCTCCAGGGAAGCCTTTTGAGAAAGTCTGTTCCACAATTTGGTTTCCATCGATCTAACAGATCAGAAATCGTACAATATACTGGTTACAAAAATGTGAACAAGTTAGACAAAATATTGTTAAAGTACCTTTGTAAACTAATGAATGAACCTAGAATAAAGTAAATGAAGTTCAGAAAAAAATGGGAACGAGAATCTGGGGAGATAAGCCAGCACTGCAGCTGTTGCACACCCAAGACGCATCTCGAGATCCATTTGGGTTGGAGCATCAGTGGACAAGGGGAAGGTTAATTAAGCTTGTGCATCTGGGAACAGGGCACCAGAACTTAGATCACTCCAGACAAATCAAGGGCTCAGGAAGGGTACATGTAGTGAATCAGAAGAAAACCCACCCAGTAGAGGCTAAAAAACAAGGATGTGCCATGTCCTTTGCTGTGGATCCTGAGATCCATGTGAGTTTGGGTTTGAATTTGCATTTTTTTTTTTCAGTTGAAGAAACCACAACCTGAAGATTTCAATTTAAAGTTAACCTGGTTCTGTAGCAGCGCCCCTAGATGCCTGAAGAATCAAAGGCACATCTCTCAGGAGGAGAACACTTCAGCGTGGGCCCCTTACATTTTTACAGACAATAAAAGCCAGTATAAATACAAATAAATAAGAGACACAAAGCCCTCATATTAAAGAAATAGAGGACACAAGAATAAGAGTAAATATCAGGAGACTATCAAAAATCAACAAACTGGCTTGATAAAGAATCAGATAGATCTCTTAGAATTGAAAGACAGGATCATTGAAATAAAAAATGCAATTGGAGGGTTAAACACTAGAAGAGACGCAGTTGTAAAGAAGCTGACTGGAAGGGAGAGACAATGAAACTGAACAGAATGACACAGACCGAAAATAGAAAAGAGAGGTTAAGAACATGCGCAACAGATGGACTTTTAACCTAAGTGCTATGGCAGAAGGGACTAGGAAAGAAAAGGAAGAATGGATCATAGTCAAAGAGATAATGCCTGAGTCTCCCAGAATCTATGATAGACATGAACTCCCAGATTTAGGAAGTCATTAAACCCCAAAGAGACTAAATATTAAAAAATCCATTTTAGGTACAGTGCAATCAAATTACAGCAAAGATAAGGAGAGGGTCTTAAATGCAACCACAGAGAAAAGTTAGACCAGGTACAAGGAACAATACTTAGACTGACATCTAACTTTTCGTTGGGAACAAAAACAACCAGAAAGTGGAGGAAGAGTACCTTCAAATACTTTCCAACTGTGAGAGAACGGTCAATCTACATTTGTATGCCATTGAAAAAGTATCTTTTAGGACAAGAAAAAAATAAAAATATAGTCACATAAAACAACAAAAAAGAAATGAGTCTGCCACCTACAGACCTGCACTAATGCTTACAAAGGATGCTATTCAAGACAAAAGAGAAGTTACCCTAAGGACGAATAGTGGTTAAAGTAAAATACTAGACATGTAGATTTAACTAAATAGTTATTGTACAAAATAAGAAAAATAGTAATAAACAATTATTTTTAAAATAGGAGTAAAATAATTAGCGAGGTTAAAAACAAGAACTTTAAAAAGTTAAGCAATGACGTCATGTAAGTTTGGAATGTGTGTCTGCCATTCAAGCGTTCATCCATTTAACAATATTTGGTGAGCACTTACTGAAGCAGGAGCTATTTGATCCAGGGTACACAGAAGAGTCAAAAATGCTTATCCCTGTGAAATTTGCATGTTAGTATAGAAAAAGCAGGCAATAAACAAACGAATAAAGTCAGATGATTATAAATTCTGTGGGGAAAAATGCAGGAGACAGAGTTGAGTACACAAGCTGAGAAGCTTTCTTATCCCTTCATATCTATCATACAGTCCATGTATTATTTCTATAAATTTATCTTATGATAAATAGAAAATTATTCTAGGGCTTTTATATTTTTGAAGGAGAGTAAAGCTCAATTACATTTAGGTTCAAGAATATGAAATCTGGATTTCAAAGAGGTAACATTCTTTGAAATGTTAAAATTTCAAAAATGAAAAATAGAAGTAGGCCAAATAGGTATGAAGAGGGGTGGATAATGGAATGATGTGGGGGTGGGGGGAAGCAATCAATTCAAAAGGAACCAAGAAAGGAGGAAAATCTGAGCAAAGAAAGAGTGCAACAAATAGCTTGAAAATAAGATGGTAAAAATAAATCAAAATAATTTCAGATATTATGGTAAATGAGAATGGACTGAGCTCTGTGAGTAAATGGCATGAACTGTCAGAGTTGATTACAAAAAATCAAGCAATATATGCCCTTTAGATGAAACAAGCCTCACACATAAAGACAGAGAAATACTGAGGCTAAAAGAAATAAATATACTAGGCAAATATGAGACAAAGAGATCTGGTACACCTGTATCATACCAGTCAAAAGAGCCTTACCACAAATGTATATATAAATATAAATATATAAGTATATAAATATAAATATATATCTCATAAATCTAAGTCTATATATCTGAAGCAGGAATTAATGAAGATCATACCATAATGGGGAAAAAAGTTTAAGTTTCCTGGAAAATGTAATAATTCTAAATTTTTATTGCTCTAAGATAACCCAAAACATATAGAACTAAAACTGAAAGGACTGTGAGGAAAAACTGGCAAATCTATCAATCTGTGTCAGGTATTAAATCGTCTCTGAGTGATTTACAGATCAAGCAGGCCCAAAATCAGTACCCATAAAGAAGATTTAAATACTACTATTAACAAACTTTAATAATAAATAACATGATAAACGTTGCACTAACACTTTATTTTCAAGCTTACATGGAATCCTTATAAATGTTAACAGAGATACTGTGGAGCTTATATTCTCCTGGAAGAAGACAGACATTACCTCAGTAAATAAAGTCAATAGTATATTAGGTAACTATACATAATAAGGAGAAAAACAATAAAATAATAAAACTGGAAATGAGGCAAGAAATTAGAAGAGATAGAGTATCAATTTCAGGTAGGAAGGTCAGGGCAACCCGCCTGAGAAAGAACACTTGAGTAAAGACCAGAAGGAGGTGATGGAGAGAGGAGCAATGTGGTATCAGGAGAGAAAGCATTCTCGGCAGATGGAACAGAAAATGAAGAAAGTCTGAGGTCAACTTATGCCTACATTGTTCCAGCAAGGTGGACCATTTGTCTGGGGTCCCAGCAGAATACACCTGAGGGAAAGCGGTAGGAGTGGTAGGAGATGGGATCAGAGAGGGATGCCAGACCAGGCACGGCTTCATAGCCACTGTAAGAAATGTTGCCCTTTACTATGAATGAGAAAGGATAATACTGGAAGAGGATTTGATTTGACTTGTATTTTAATAATAACCCTCCATTATGTTGTGAATAGATGAGATAGGCAAAACAGATACAAGGAGACTAGTCAGGAGGCCACTGCAATAACTGAGAAATCACAGTAGCGTGGAACTCAGTGGTAGTAGCCAAAGTGATAAGAAATAATGGCCAGGTTCTGGATTTATTTTGAGGTACAACCAAGGACAAGTATGACAGGTTGGATGCAGGGTATTAGAGTCAAGCAAGACTTCAAAATTCTTCAGTCTTAACAACTAGGAGGAGGAAATCTAAAAGGCAAGAGCTGTGGGAGATACGGAAGCTCAGTTTAAGTGTGTCAACCTTTGGATGTCCGCTAGAATCTAGGAAAGAGGTCATATAAGAAGCCGGGTATATGGGTCTGCAGTTCAGAGGAGTGGTACAGGCACAAGATATCCATCTGACAGTCATCAGTATATGGATGGTTTTTAAAGCTGTGAGACTACAGGAGATCACCAATGGAGTGAGTGTCGTTAGAAAAGGGAAGAATCCAAGGATTGAGTTTGGGAGTCAACCCACATTGAGAGTCAGAAAGGTAAGGAGGAACTAATGGTGCAGACAGAAGAGTGATCCGGCATGCAGAAGAAAACCAGAGTGCCAAATGCATCAAATGCAGTTCACAGGTTAGGCAGGATAAGGACTGGATACAGATGGAAAAATCTTCAACAGAGTAATAGCAAATGGTACTCAACAGTGTTTGAAAATGAAATCTTGTAATAATCCAACTGCATTTAACAACAGGGATACAAGACTAATACAGCTTTAGAAAATCTATTACAGTATATACTATATTAACGTTAAAAGGGGAAAATCAAATGATCATATTAAAAATGCAGAAAAGCACTTAATAAAATTCAACATCCATTTCTAATAAAAGTTTCCAGGAAACTAGAAAAACCGAGTATCTTTTAGCTTTATTAAGGCTGTCCACCAAAAAACCTACAAAATATCCACCGGATAGTCCAATAGTTGGACTACCTTTTAAAAATAAAAAAATAAAAAAAAAAGGCAAGGATGCTCAGTGTTCAACATATTCTATTAAGCATTTTATTGGAGGTCTTAATGATCTTAGTAAGTAAAAATAAAAAGTAAGATGGGAAAGATTGGCTGGAAGATACAAAATCTCATTATTCAAGAATTATATAACTACCTATAATGAAACCAAAAAAGAGCATAGAACAAGATATTAGCATTTATAAGAGTTTTGAAATAAAATTAAAGAGTGATATAAAATTAACTGAATTTTTCTATATCAAAAACAGTTGAAAAGTAATGTTTAAAAGACACCCTGTAAATTACAGTAATGTAAACATATGTATTTTACCAAGAATACAATTTATAAATGCATTGTGTAATTAAATGATCTTTGAGGTCAGTGATACACAATGATCTCGGATTAGAATACCAAATATCATGAATACATACAAATTATACCTAAGGTTTCAATGCAGTTTCATCAAAATCCCAAGAAATTTTTTAAAGAAATTCAACAAGCTAATTCTAAAATGTCTGTATTAGACCAAAGGCCAAGACGAGCCAATACTCAAAGAAGAGAGGTTCTGCTCTATCACAGAAAAAGATTTATCATAAAGCTCTAATAAATAAAACAATGAGAATTGGATCAATGATAGGCAAATACAATAGAACAGAAAAGAGAACCCAGAAACAGTCTTAGGTAGATGTAATTTGCCATATTGATGGATGTAGCATTACAGGTAGGGAAATGAGGAACTGTTTAATAAATGATGCTAGAAAAAATGGTTAGCCATATAGAAAAATTGAAATTCTATCTCTAAGGTCACAACACACACAAATCAACTCCTAATGGATTGAAGACTTACAAGTAAGAGGGAAAACATCGAAATTTATTTCTACGACTTCAAGGTAGTGAAGAAAGGGCTGACCATAAAAAGAAAATATTTTACTAGATCTAAATAACTTTAATGACCGCATTAAGAACTTTTATTCATCAAAAAGATTCCAGGAAGAAAATGAAAATAGAAGCCATACCTGTGAAAAAGATCAGAACAAAAGTTATTTTTTAAAATAGCTTCAAAAAATCAATAAGGAAAAGGCATGCAACCACAAATAAAAATCTTCACAAGATACTAACAAGCATTTCTCAGAAAATAAGTGACTGATATATAGGTCAGAAAACATTCATCTTAAATAGTAATCAGAGAACTGCAAGATAAAGAAACATGATTCACGATCACTAATATGACAAAAATTCAAAAATCTGACCATACCAGTTATGACAAAAAAGTGTAGCAACGATTATACACCAATGATGGAAATTCAGACTTTTTTCCACACTTCCCTTACCTTTTTCCAAGTTCTACTATGAATGGATAACCAGCTCTTACCAATTAAAACTAGTTATCAATCTAGTTGTTTAATAACAGCACACTGACTTAAGTACAACCAATTCAAAATACAAGTGACATCTTGTAAAGCTGATGAATGTAGCCCTATGACCCAGAATTCCACTCCTTAGAATATCCTAATTATACCCTAAAGCAATGCTGTCCAATAAAAATTAAATGCAAGCTACGTATGTAAATTCTTCCAGTAGCCACATTACAGTTTTTAAGCAAGGTGAACTTATTCTTAATAAGATATTTAATACATTTTATTTAAAACAATTAATCTAAAACATCAGTTCAACCTGAAATCAATATAAAAAATGTTAACTTGATATTTTACATTATTTGTATAAAATCTTTAAAATCTGGTGTATATTTTATACTTTGATACTGTTTTATACTTATAATTTTACTACTTATATTTTAAACTTAGATATCTATCGATTCAGACAGGCCACATTTCAAGTTCTCTGTAGCCAGAAATGACTAGTGACTACCATACTAGACAGTATAATTTAGGGAATCACAGCAAACACATATGGCAATGCTTACTTTCATGGCAGCTCTGTTCCTAACAGAAAAACACTGAAAACAATTCAAATATCCACTGACAAGTGAAGGATCAATATAATTGCAGACTGCTCTGCATTTAAATTTAGTGGAAAACTATGTAGCAATAAAAATGAAATAGCCCCACACATCAAGAACGTATCTTAGAAACAAATGCTAACTGAAGGGCACCTGGATGGCTCACTCAGTTAAGCATCCCACTTTTTTTTTTTAATCTTTTATTATGTTATGTTAGTCACCATATAGTGCATTAGTTTTCGATGTAGTGTTCCATGATTCATTGTTTGCGTATAACACCCAGTGCTCCATGCAATACGTGCCCTCCTTAATACCCATCACCGGCCTATCCCAATCCCCCACCCCCCTCCCCTCTGAAACCCTCAGTTTGTTTCCCAGAGTCCATAGTCTCTCGTGGTTCATTCCCCCTTCTGTCTACCCCGCTTCATTCTTCCCTTCCTTTTTCTACCGATCTTCCTGCTATTCCTTATGTTCCATAAATGAGTGAAACCATATGATAATTGTCTTTCTCTGATTGATTTATTTTACTTAGCATAATCTCCTCCAGTCCCGTCCATGTTGCTGCAGATGTTGGGTAATCGTTCTTTCTGATGGCTGAGTAATATTTCCATTGTATATATGGACCACATCTTCTTTACCCATTTGTCTATTGAAGGGCATCTCAGCTCCTTCCACAGTTTAGCTATTGTGGACAATGCTGCTACGAACATTGGGGTGCATGTGGCCCTTCTCTTCAATACATCTATATCTTTGGGGTAAATACCCAGTAGTGCAATTTGCTGGGTCATAGGGTAGCTCTATTTTTAACTTTTTGAGGGACCTCCACATTGTTTTCCGAAGTGGCCGTACCAACTTGCATTCCCACCAACAGGGTAAGAGGGTTCCCCTTTCTCCACATCCTCTCCAACATTTGTTGTTTCTTGCCTTGTCAATTTTTGCCATTCTAACTGGCGTAAGGTGGTATCTCAATGTTTTTGATTTGAATTTCCCTGATGGCTAATGATGTTGAACATTTTTTCATGTGTCTGTTAGCCGTTTGTATGTCTTCATTGGAAAAGTATCTGTTCATATCTTCTGCCCACTTTTTGATTTGTATTTGTTTCTTGTGTATTGAGTTTGAGAAGTTTTTTTATAGATCTTGGATGCTAGCCTTTTATCTGTAGTTTCATTTGCAAATATCTCTTGATTTTGGTTCAGGTCATGATCTCAGGGTCCTGGGATCAGCCCTGCCTCAGGCTCCGTGCTCAGCAGAGAGTCTGCTTGAGATCTTCTCTCTCCCTCTGCCCCTCCCCATCTCTCTCTCTCTTTCTAAAATACATGAATAAATCTTTTTAAAAAAATGCTGAATGAGAAAAGCAAGTTTGATAGTAATAGGCAGTATATTATCACTTTCATAAAGCCCAAAAGGAAGCAAAACTAAACAATATGTTAAGAATACATACATATGTGGGTATCTGGGTGGTTCCATCAGTTAAGTGTCTGACTTAGGCTCAGTTCATGATCCCAAAGTCCCCGGATGGAGCCCCGCATTGGGCTCCCTACTCAGCAGGGAGTCTGTGTCTCCCTCTGCCCCTCATCCCACTCATGCTCTCTTTCTCAAATAAATAAATAAAATCTTTCAAAAAATAAAGATAAATACTTTAAAAAAAGAATATATACATATGTGGGAATATTGTGAAGAAAAGACAGAATAAAAACAAAGACAGAGATTACCTCTAAGGGAAGGCAAAGAAACAATCAGGAAAATTCATAGAAGTTTTAAAGGTTTAGGTAACTTTTTATTCTTCATGGTATTTTCACTGCTGGTTTTTTAGTATTCTAATTCATACCTCATATGTGTTCTGTTTTTATTTTGCATGTATTAAACTCTTCATAATAAAATGAGAAAAAAATAAAGAGGTGTTCTGGAAAACACCAGATCACTTTGCCCACGGCCATTTCCCTCTTCCCTCAATACTTTTTGCAACCTTGTTTCTAAGCTGTAGAGAAAGTAAAGAATGGCCAGACTTAATGCGTGTGAGTTGCAATTTAAAAACAAATATTTATTAACTGTTAAGCCCTGGACTAAATACAATATCTTATTTAGTCATCCCCCTCCCCCCCAAAAAAAATTGGGTTGGCACTTCTATGGTCTCCATTTCACCTATGAGGAAATAAGTTTAGGGACATGAAATGATTTACAGACGAAATAAATTGCCCAAAGTCACAGGGTCAAGTGGCCAAGACAGGAGTTGAACTCAAATCTGACAAGTATCAGAGCCTGAGCTCCGCTAACACCTGATGAGTGGCACAGCTGCAACTGCTGGAGCAGGGGCTAAAGGTCACTTACTTAGACCACAGATCATAGTACACAACTGCCACTGACCCAAGAAATGATTTGCACCATTACTTAAGTACTTTCTCTATGCTAAGTGCTGGGTCCGCATTAAGTCTCTAACTTTCACCATGCTGCTAGACAGGCATCCTCTGCTTCCGATGAGGAACCTGAGGCTCAGAAAGTTCCACCGTTGGGGGAAAGTCATTCATTTAGCTGAGGGCAGTGCTGGAATGCAAACCTCAGCGGCGGGTGCTTCCTAAATCTTAACGAACGCTAAAGGCATGAGGGTTGGCGGTCCATACCTCTGTCAGTTGAATTTGCAGCTGGGTGGACACTGCGTGAGAGAGAGAGGACGTCTTTCCAGTTGTGATCATGAAAGCCTTTAACATGTAAAGGATGACATTTACATGGAACATGACTACGTGTGTAAACCACAGCCTTGAGCAGGACGTGCCTGACACAGGACAGATTGAGGTCCTGTCCTGTTACCTTATTGAGGTGGGGTGAGTCGGGAAGAGACGTTGCATCAGCCGCAAGCTAGCCAGGAAGGAAGGTGAGTCGTGAGTCTAAAGATGCCGTCTACTTAATGAACATGAAGGCAGAGGCAAAGAATTGGGTGGGTCAGGCAGTTTTACTTTTTAAAAAGTACACTTTGAAGCCTGATGCTATATACAGTGAATAATTCATGCTCTCTGGGATCACAGAAAGGCTTTGAGATGCTCTAGGAAAAGAAGTGGGGAAAGCTTTCCAGAGGGGTTTTGTAGGTTTGGGAAGAGAGGAATATGTATACTACATACTAATGAAACTCGAGCCAGGTGTCCGGATCAGCAAAGCTCACTGTAGGTCACGTGATAAGGAATCAGCTTGGCTGGCTTTCTGTGGAAGCTCAACCAGCTTTGCAAATGGTTTTTTAAAAAATCATCATACAGTGAACATTCTGGGAGGTCTCAAAGCTGAAACAGCCTGCCTTTTTTCTTCTCTTCCATATCCTTACAGGCTTCTGCCTCCTTTCTCTCCAGATCAGCTTTACCCACTGGTGTCCACTGCCCATCCCTGAATTGCCAGTCAGTAGTTTTCAGACGTCTGGACCAAACTGGAAAAACTTGTGATCTGACAGTTGCAGGGGAACCTAGAGATGACGGAACCCCACTGGATGACCCAGTCAGGACTTCTGTTAGTTCTTTAACTCAGATATATTTCCACAAATCCCCGAACACTAAAGAAGGAGAACAATGGTAGAATATAATTTATACTATGAAATGGCTCATGCTAGCCATCTCATTCCCAGAGAAAATCTTTGGTTTCCCTCATTTGGATTTGGGGGAACCCACAAGGAAGGACAGCCAAAGGAGTCCCAGACAACATAATACAGGAGGCTGGATGTCCCTTGAAAGGCCACAACAGACATAATCTGAGCAAACTCAGAAAACCCAGACCAGCAAAACTAAATGAAGGGTCAGATGCAAGGGGGAACATGCTGAGCATGTCAAGAAATTTCTGGAAGCAACAAAGACACAACAGAGACTGAACCATGGCTTTTCTTCCTCAAAGGTGACCCACGCTCCAGGGTTGTTAGAAAAGGGTGAGACCCTCAGGTAACGAACTCTTATCAGACTGACAACTTCACCCGCCTCTGGGGACCTGTATGCTACTTGGTGAAAGCTGCTCCTTAGGAAATTTCCTGAGGCTGCTCCAGCCCAGCAATGTCTTAAGAGACATTATTAGCCTTAACAGTAATAGCTCCCAGCAGCTGCTCCTACACGACTCCCATCTCCTTGACTGGTCCAGCCATCTCTTAGGCCCCTCAAAGTTTAAAGACTGATGATTTTGATGATCATGATAATGATGATGGCGGCAATGACGGCTAACATACCATGTCCCAGAGATCGTGTACGGAGAAGCCATTATTTTATTTATTCCTCACACTAACCCCATGATGAAGGTATTACTCTACCCCCTTTTAATATGTCAGGAAAATGAGACACATTTCAGTTAAATAACAGACTTATTTTTACTGTTTAAAGTGCCGAAGCTCGTATTTGAGCCCAGGTCTCTCTGACTTCAAATTCTATGCACTTAGCCCCTATAACAATGTCTCTCAAATTGAATGATGCACAGACCCCTTTAAGACAAAAAAAATCTTGTGCACCTCCAGTACTGACTTGTTCACTTTTATTACAATTTTATAAAATGTGAAAAATGTAAAACTAGCTATAACTCCCTTCTAAAATCATGAAGCCAAAACCAAACGTATATATTAAAAACATTTAATAACTAAATTTTAAGACCAGTAAAATTCAAATTAAAAACATTAATTCTATGTGATGAAGGACGTTGTTCTGCTGAAACTAGACCATCAATGTGGGTTTTAATAGGAGAAAAATGAGCCTCAGGTCAGGTTTTGCATTTAATAATTTTTTTTACATGTATTTTGGCTTCAGTAATTCAGATAATGCCTGTTAGCATAAGTACATTATTAATTATTTCAAGGCCTTGCTTGCTGGTTCACAATAAATAGACTTCACATGTTTCCAAAACGCTGCCCACAAACAATCTTCAAGTGTCAATTTTAATTAAGTGGCATTTGATAACTCTGTAATGCTGTCTTGTTTGCCTGAAAAGAAGGTTATGATGGCAATATTATTGAAATTTTTATTAAGTAAACCCTGACTGCCAGAAGCAGGTCTCGTTTCTTGTGTCTGGCCATGCTTATGGTGAATGAGCGGTGGCAGTTTGGCTTATGCAAAGATGGGTTCTGCAGTGGGTGTCTGTGCAATTTGGGATTGCCTGCCCAGGAGCATATGGTTGTGAGTGTGATATGTATATAGCCCTTGGGCCCTCTGATGGCTCAGTTCTCCCATCACATTTCTTCCTGTGAAATTCTTACTAGTGCATCACTCCCTGAAGTCATTTGACTTTCCTCTAGTAAAAATAAAATTTGTAAAAACAAATGCAAATGTCCACATGGAAATTGTGTGGCAGTTCCTGGAATGCATGATTTTAAAATGATTCAGAATGTATCTGTTAATTTATCAGAACATCGCTGAGATGCAACACAAACTTTAAAAAATTCTTTTATGAGACATCTGTCCATGGGTTCTAGCTTGAAAAACCATGACGATGGCTCCTGATTTCCCAGCATCCAGTGTGTAGAGAGTGGTCCAGCCCCTTGAAGGATTATCCGCTATTAAAAAACCGTGGTCCTAAAATCATCTCTCAAATCCACTCAGAAGCTCTATCCTCAGCACCTCTCTCTAGACCCTCAACATATCCCCACATTTCTGTTTCTGCAAGTCCCACCAACATTCACAGACACTCTTGTTTCCCAGCATCTAGGTCTCTCCATGCAAGTGAGGAAAGTGATGGACCTGAGCCCTATGTTAGCTTGTTATGTCCGACCTTGTAGCAAAACAAACCCTCTTTGAATAGACGAAGAAATTGGAACATAAAGAATTGACCCGCTGGACCTCACTGAAAGAAGTTACAGATCCAGAATGCAAACCCATGATTCCTGGGCTCCTGCTTCATGCTGTTCTCATTAAAACATGCTGCCTCATCCAAGTAACACACCTCCCCACTTTGTAACAGCAGGGGATTCCCACATTATTGGGACTATAGAGAAAAGAGGGTGCACAAGAACAAAGGAAGAATCAAGAGCCACTTTGCATTTCTATTAAAATATAACACCGGAACCTCCTATTTTATGAATAGCGACAACATTACGGTCGATGCAGAATTTTATTAATTTTTTTTAAAGATTTTATTTATTTATTTATTTATTTGGCAGAGAGAGAGAGTGAGAAAGGGAACACAAGCTGGGGGAGTGGGAGCAGGAGAAGCAGGCTTCTTGCTGAGTGGGGAAGCCCAATGCGGGGCTTGATCCCAGGACCCTGGGATCATGACCTGAGCCGAAGGCAGGTGCTTAACAACTGAGCCATCCAGGTGCCACAGATGATGCAGAATTTTAGATTAACTTCTCTGTCTATTGTCATTTGCTCTATTTGACATTGGTTTAAAATGCAATTATTAAAGGTATTTTTTTTTAATCACAAGACCCTAAAATTCATTTACTAATTCAACAAATACATAATTTGGCACCAATAAACACAAACTTTAAAAGTTTTCATTTTATTTAAATGGGAAAACTTCTATTTAGAAATTGTTAGAATCTTTTGAAGCCAACTTCCTTTGGTTTGGGAGAAACCAACAGGGCGGACCTTTCCATTTCACAAAGAAAATGTAAATAGCAATGCCAATAATCATTCTCAGAGAAAATGGATTTCCCCACAAATGCGGATGGAAACCATGTAGGCCCAAGTTTGCATATTTTCGGTTGGGTAAATTGGGTGCATTCATTGTAAGCCAGACTGGGACCTGAAAGATTCAGACAAATTAAAGCATCTCAGACTTGGGGAAATATATTGCTGACTATTTCAACTGCCTTTCCTAAGGTTCCCCTGAAACAAACGTGTGTTTGTATTACAGAGGGAAATAAATTCCTCCACAGGCCCGGAGATGTGTGCCAAGAGTCCCAGGAGTAGCCAATGCTTGTGACAGTGCATATCAAACTTGGAGCTGTCCTTCCACTATTACCCCAGCAATCTATCCATGAGCCTGGTCTTGGCTGTGCTTTTGAAGACCTAATGGAAAAGACGGTGCCCATCCTTAGTGAAGAGATCCAGCAGTCTGCAGAAGTGAATTGTAAGGTAACATGACATTGTGGCATTTGGAAGCAGCAATGGTTTGGAGCTGAGGTTGTGGACAAAGTAATGAGTGACTACCAAGTTGAGTTTGCAGAACATGTAAGCATTCACTGGGGTCCCACTTTGTAGAGAAACTTGGGAGAAAGATGGACTCCTGAAATTTGGATCAAGAAACATTACTATTTCAGGAGCAAAATAAATGGGACTTTCCGGTTACATTTATTATTTATATATGCCAGACACAACGCCTGGAACTGGAGATCCGGGTAAAACAAAGCATGGCCTCTGCCTTCAAACCTCTTAAAATCTAGTGGGTGGTCACTGCATGTGTATGTTGGGAGGGTGAAGGGTGGTAGGCAGATTAAGAGGGTCACCTTTCAGCAGTAGGAGGTCAAAGTAGAAATAGTCATTTCCAGGTTTGTAATCTATATGTGTAAGAGGAAAGGATTTGGTGCCTCCAAGGGTTCCTCCTGTGTAATAAGCCACTGGCTAACCTGGAATAACGGGCAATGATAGAGCAGAAGCCACACCTCACTCAGTCACCTCCCTGACGAGGCAGGGGTTGCTTCCTGCCAACTGTGGTTTATGCCACTCTTTCTGAAGTAAATGAAGAGATTTAACAAAAGGAAACAAGTTAACATTTGTTAAGACATCAGGAAAATGCAAATTAAAATATGAATCTCTGTGAACTGAATGCCAAAAAGGAGGGAAGACAGGATCCTATAATAATTTCATCAACTAATAAGGAAGAGGATGATTATATTCTGGGTTTCGGCCTCTGTGATCTTTCCCTTCAACATAGCAAAGTGGCTTTAGCTTCCTCCTCGAATCACCTGGGCCTATGGCAGCAGCTAGAATTCCTATAGCAGACATTGATGGAGAATCACCCCCATGCGTTATGTCTCATGAAGAAAGATGACGGCTCTCTCAGTGAAATTGGAAAACATGATTTTTGATCGAAGAGGCAAAAATAAAACAAGCATCATATTTAGGAAAAGCCATCTCTCTCTCATCATTATTCAAGTTATTCACAAACTATTGAAAGGTTTAAAATGGCCTAGCACTTGTAAGAGTCAGAATTGACTTCTTTTCAGGGGAAATATGGGGTGGTGGGGCCTGAGACCTTAATCAGTGTGCTTTCTCTTATGTTTGGATGAAGTAGACTGTGCGAGGGAAATTAGACGGTCACTGGGGCTAAGAACGCTTTGTTTCCTTAACTGCAGAAGTTGACGGCACGTACAATAGGATTTTCTCAGGAGTTTGTGTCCTTAAGGCTAGTAATAAAACAAACATAACTGGAATTCCTTTGCCTATGGTTACCAATGATATGTACATGGTTAAAAAAAAAAAAAGAATGGGTAATTTTCTGTCCTTCAGATTTCATTACACTCTTGACCACTTCTCTTTCTTCATGTCCTCCCTGCCCCTTTCCACCCACTCTCTTCTGATTGTCCCTTAACTGCTCTGACTCCCTCTTCTCAGCTTTTCACAACTCTCTTCCTTCAGCCCGTATAGGGTAATGCTCCTCCTTTCTCTCAGACTGCTCTTCCCCTGCACTAATGAGCTCACATTGTTTTGCTTACATTTTAACATTTTAACTTGGACTGATGCAAAGCCTCCTTCTGGGTCCTCTCGCCTTTAGTCTTGATTCTTTCCAATTCAGCTTCTACATAATCGCCAGAGAATTTCTACAAAAGAAATCTCATCAATCTTTGCCTCGTTTAAAAGTACTCCAGGGTTCCCCATTATCCATAAAACAGACCCCTTGGCCAAGCATAAAAGGATTTTATGATTTGGCTCCTGTCTCCTTTCTCCAAACTTTCCTCCCACTACACCTTTCAAAACATAACTTATGATCTGATCACATAGAATTATTTGCAGCTCCAAAATGTTGTGTGCCATCTCTACGGAATGCTCTACCCTGCTTTACCAGGCCAGCCCATTCAGGTAACCTTCTAGACCATGCCTGTGGTGCCACCCAATGTGGGTGAGATACCATTCCTTTCTCATCTTCCTTTGTGCCCACTACTTGCCCTCATTTAACATCCTCTTGCAGTGGTTTGAACAGGAGTCACACAGGAAAGCAGAACCACTCTAAGTACCATGGGTTTATTATATGAGTTAGACTACACAAATATGCAGGGAGCTGGGAAAGAGATGATCTGGAAGGGGAACCTGGAGGGTTAGAACAACAGTCACTAGTCAAATAGTCAAAGTACGAGTGGATCAATGAGAACTTAAAGAAAAATCCAACAAGTCACCAAAGTGGAACCACAAAGGGAGAACTCATGGAGAAGTCTCTGGAAACTATCCTCCTCTGAGGAAGAAGTTGCCTCTGCATAGCTGCAGGCTTGATGGGTCCCCAGCCAAGCACCTGGTGGTGGGCCTACAGCCAGCCACTGGTGCAGAGAAGGTGGGTGAGGAGGGAAGGGGAAAACTGGAGCCTACCAGGCACCTCTCTATCTGTCCATTGCCATAGGTGACAACAAAGACCTTCTGAGAGCCAAAGGGTCTGCTGCACTTCCGTCAGCCAAATTGCATGCAAGTTTTGGTTTTGGTTTGGTTTGGTTTGGTTTGGTTTTTTAAGAGCAGCCAGACAAAGTTATCTGGGGAAATAAGCTATAGTTCTCAGAGTTGGCCAAGTTGACTTAACACAGTCCAGCACAACTTAGCTGTCTTTTTCTACTCCAGACTATGGTATCAGAAGACAAGGAGTGTGTCTCATTCATTTTCAACTATTAAGCAGCAAGCACAAGGCCTAAAACATAGGAGAGACTCAGGACAGTGGCCAGTGAATAAAGGGCATTCATATAGGTGATACGGCATTTGAGTTTTCAATCATCCTCAGAGTATATGGTGGGAATGGTACAAGGCATTCTTGGGATCAAAATCTCTCATGTGCCAAGACTGAATTCCAGTGACCAAATAAATGTAGAAGGAGTCCACTGTGGAAACTAAATTTGATTATCTACATCAACACATTTACTTAAAATTTAAAGGAAATGGAGAAATGTTTTCTAAAATCAATTTTTTTCCTTTAATGTGATCAACATTTTCAGCTTTACTGTATTTTATGTTGGTTTTGGAGATGTCATTCATTTTTGTTGTCATTATTTTCTGTTTCTTATTGTTATTGTTTTTAGGATGCTGACAGTAATGTTTAGGAAAGGCCTATATTTTGTCTATTATGAGGGTAACTGTGGTTAACTCTGTTCTTAACATAAAGTCAAAACTGTTTGAAAGTGCATTGGTTTTTTAAATCTGCTTCAAGCATACCAAAATTCACAACCACCTCTCCTTACCTCAAAGAAGGAAAAACACATCGTCATCAAGATAGAAAAGCAAATTCCAAGTCACATAAAATACTGTACCTTTATTTTAATCCTACTGTATCCTGAAATCCCAAATTTTAAACCGCCCTTCTCATAAAAGCCAATGAACAAGTAGGGGTGATGGAGCCATGTGGAAGAAAAGAGCTACTATGGATTGTACTGGGTCAGTATGATTGCTTTAGGAGATTTCTCTCCTTGTTTCTCTGTCCAGCTCTTTGCACGTCCATACTGTGTGCAATTACATCGTCAGAGTAACTTCCTTACCTCATACTCTATCTCTGGTCTTCTGAAGTGTTTGGAGGGAAAAAAAAAGTTTGAAATAAAGTCCAGGTTTTTATTTGACTTTGACAATCAAAATTCTAGACATAGGACTCCAAAAATAATGAATTGAATTCCTCCCTGCTGTCAGCTGCTGTGGGGTGGTTTTCCATTCCCTCGTTCCCAAAATGGAGGATGTGGTGTGATGCCAGAGGTAATTCAATCCTGCCGAATAAAAATGGCGTGTCTCCTTTGCCTCTCACTCTTATTAAAGATATTTGAGAAATGTGAGAGCAAAACCGTGTGAACACGGATATTGTCAAGCAGAATGTAAAATTTATATGGATTTAAAATATAAGAGGTCCCAAAGGAATGTTGATTTTATTAGGGATCTTTTTGGAAAACCCACCCCTGCCCCCCAATGAGGGCTGGTTAGAGGGACATTGCTGAGGAGCCTGGCCTCAGATCAAGCATTATTTTTGGCATTAGTAATGAAAAACACTCAGGTTTTAGACAAGGGAAATTTTCTGTCAATCCCAGAAAGATTTAGGATGGGAAGCTACTTTCTAAATTGATACTGTCAAGTTAATCCAAGAAACATTTTTATGTTTCTTTATTACCAGACATAACACAAGATAACATGTCATTTGATCAATGACACTGTCACGAATCAACACTCATTTGTCATCCCAAAGAGAACAAATGACAAGAAGGTCAGGGATTGAAAGGAGGAGGGGCCTGGGTTATAAGTCCATAGCCACAATGGAAGACATTCCTGGATTTTATTGGCTTAGAGCCACCTGGATGGTCTTCTCTCCCTCCCTTCCTCCTTTCTTGACCCCCTTTCTTCCTCCCTATTCCTCAGCCCCCTACTTTAGAGGCCCAGACCAGCAATATGTGTTATTTTCCAGATTTACGTAATGTCTTTGGTTAAATTACCTGTTAAGAGAAATTCCATCATCTCTGGTTACAGTCCAGTTTATAAATTTAAAGCAAAAATATTCAAAGGCCTTCAAGAGTAAGTTCTTTAATTGCTTTAAGTTAGAACAGCCCGAATTCACTAACTTTGGCAGTAATCAAGAGGCTTCCACATAATAGTGTCACGCTGACATGGTAAATCAGAGCTGCCTTGGCTTCGTAGGGGTAAGTGAAGGTTGATGGGCAAAGTTCACATTCAGACAGGATATAACCATTGCTTTGGTAGAGGAAATTCACTTCTGTGTGGCTGTTCCCTGTTCTGAAGATGTTCTTGTCTGAGTGATGCCGATCTTATTTCCTTGTTACCTATACACCTCAATCCCATCTTGGTAGGGTGATCATAAGCCTTGGGTGCCCAGGATAGTCCTGGCATAATTACCAACAGAGTCCCTTTTTAACCTCAAATTTGTCCTGGTTTACATGATGAATTATGTGTTTAAAAAAAAAACTCACTGCAAAAACTGGCCTTAAAACTGAGCTATTCCCAACTAAAGCAGAGCCACAGAAATGAAAATGTAGCATTAATGCAGATAATTTGGCCACAAGGGAGTTGAAATGATTAAGCAAGACCATATGGCAGAAACAAGTCAGGGACCGCGGACTTCCAGGGTCACCGAGGCAACAGAGGGAGGAGCTCCTCTCCCCTGGAAGGGCAGCTGAGCACAGACCAGCAGAAGTGACACTGCCAGCCAGCCAGTCAACTAGCCTCAGCCTGCTGCTTCTGGTCCCATCCTGGACTACCCACCCCCTTCCAGAGCAGTGCTGCCCCTAAGCAGAGGGGCGTTGGCTTTAGAGCCACCGCACTCGCATTTCAGTTCTGGACTTATCACTTATCAGCTATGTGATCTCGGGCAGATTCATTTAACTTCTCTAAGCCTCAGTTTTTCCATCCACAAAATGAGAATAACCAGAGCTGCCTTATAGGGTTGGTATGAGGATCAGAGATTATGTAACAATTTAGCCTGGGGTCTAGCTGCGAAGTTAGCACAAAATAAATAGAAACTGCTCTCATAGCCTATTTCTGAATTCTGAACAATCTAGTAGATGACTCTCTACGTCTTATAAATGGGTCCCTATTTTTATATGCCTCACTCTCATTAATCCTATGAGTCAGCAAATCCCTTAAGGAAATCTCCACCTTATACCTCAGTTTTCCCCACAGCACCCACCATTCCATGGCGAGAGGCACAAAGCAGGCCCTCAAGACATTCCTGATCAATTACTCGGTTGCCTCCAGAGCCCAGTGAACACTGAGGGCCAAGGCCTGCCTGCTGGCCCTTTCCATTGCCCTAGAAAGCATCAAAATATCACAGCACCAGTGTTGCTCCAGGTATCCGCAGGGAAGAGGACATCACTGTGAGGCAAAAGCACAAGGTCCTATATGGAGTCAAAATAAATTATTCTTTGAAGGCAGTGAAATTTCACTGCTTCTCCTTTCTTTAACCATGCTCATAAATAATGGAATGTCAGTATTAGTTTTCTTCATTCCAAAGAATGAAAATAGAAAATAGGCCTTGGGTTTCTAGCTTGCAGTGCTGGGTTGCTGGCAATCCGCACTTACACTTTCCTAAACAATAGCCCTACCCTGAGATGCTGTTACATTTCGAGTGTGTGTAGAAACTGCACATACGTAAATACAGATATGTAAAATATTTTGTTTAATTAGGGTTTGAATGAGTTGTGTAAGTGGGTGCAGGAAACAGGTTAAGTCAGAAAACTGCCTGCTCTGCTGTTATGGAGACTCAGCTTAAAATCAGCGTTTCCTCAAGCACAACAACATACATAGTTTGAAACTGAGTATTGATGCTCTCCTTTAATTCTTGATTACATTCCTGTGCAGTGAAGAACAATTAATATTGCTAAAATGTCCATACTACCCAAAGCAATCCAAGGAGTCAGTGTAATCCCTGTCACATTATCAGTAGCATTTTTCACAAAACTAGAGTAAGTAATACTAAAATCTGTATGGAACCACAAAAAACCCTGAATAGCCAAAGCAATCCTGAGAAAGAAAAAGAAAGCTGAAGGAATCACAATTCCAGATTTTAAGACCTACTACAAAGCTGTAGTAATCAAAACAGTATGGTACTGGCACACAACAGACACACAGAACAATAGAACAGAGATCCCAGAAATAAACACATACTTACGTGATCAATTATCTATGACAGAGGAAGCAAAAAATATACACTGGGGAAAAGACAGTCTCTTCCAATAAATGGTCCTGGAAAAACTGGACAGTTACAGGTAAAAGAATGAAACTGGACCACATTCTAACACCATACACAAAAATAAACTTAAAATGGATTAGAGATCTAAATGTGAAACCTGAAGCCATTAAAATCCTAGAAGACAGCACAGGCATTAACTCTCTGACATGAGGCATAGCAACATTTTCTAGATATGCCTCCTCAGGCAAGGGAACCAAAAGCAAAAATAAACTACTGGGTCTACATCAAAATAAAAAGCTTTTGCAAGAGCAAAGGAAACCATCAACAAAACATAAAGGTAACCTATTGAATGTGAAGAGATATTTGCACATGATATAGCCACTAAGGGGTTAATTTAAAAAAAAAAAAACTATATACAGTTGAACACCAAAGAAACAAATCATCTGCTTTAAAAATGGGCAGAGGACTTGAATAGACATTTTTCCCAAGACATGCAGTTGGCCAACAAGTGAAAAGATGCTCACCATCACTAATCATCAGGGAAATGTAAATCAAAACCAAAATGGGATGCGTCAGAATGGCTAAAATCAACAACAGAAGAAACAACAAGTGTTGATGAGGTTGTGGAGAAAAGGAAACTTCATACACTGTCAGTAGAAATGTAAATTGATGCAAGCAGTGTGGAAAAAACACTGAGGAAAAGTATTCCTCAAAAATTTTAAAAGAGAATTACCATATTATCCAATAATTCCACTGCCAGGTATTTACTCAAAGAAAATGAAAGCACTAATTTGAAAATATATATGTATGCCTATGTTTATTTTAGCATTATTTACAATAGCCAAGTTGCGTAAGCAACCTAAGTGCCCGCTAGTAGACAAACAGATAAGGAAGATTTGGTATATACACACAATGGAATATTATGTCGCCTTTAAAAAGGATGAGATTGTGCAACGTGCAGCAACATGGATGGACCTAGAAGGTATGATGCTAAGTAAGTAAGACTGATAAAGGCAAATACTATATAATTTCACTCACATGCGGAATCTAAAAAAACAAATTAATAAAAAAACAAAAGCAGAATTAGAACTACAAACGCAGAGAACAAACTGATGGTTTCCAGAGGGAGGGGGTGGGGAATGGCAAAAATGGATAAAAGAGAGTAGGAGATACAGGCTTCCAGTTAGGGCATTAATAAATCATGAGGAAGAATGGTACAGCCGAGGGAATATAGTCAGTGGTATTGTAAAAACATCGTGTGGTGACAGACGGTAGCTATGCTTGTGATAGGTATAGCGTTACGTACAAATTTGTCAAATCACTATGTTACATGCATAGACCTAATGTAATGTTGTGTGTCAAGTATATTCAAATTTTAAATTTTTGCAAAAGAATGCTACAGTCCTGTTATCATAACTAGATGTTTCACCTCCTCAAGTGAAGGGGCAGTTTATTAAAATGGTATACTCCAACTCCTAGGGCTTAACTGGTAGGTATCAGGTGTATATTTCTATTCACACTGGCTTTACTACCAGCATTCTTGAGAACACTCATTTACCTTAACTTTCTCATGGAACTTCCCACGATCAAACCAGAGACTAGATACAGCCACCACCACCCCCTCTCCTGGGCCTCTGTCTGGGATCTGACTACATGAAGCATCTGGGCTCCATATTCCACATGCCCCATTTCCCAAGCGTGCTGCCTTTCAACGTCTGCCTTACTGTAAAACCTAAAAATGTTAGAGGTCAAAACATTGACACAAAGACCATTTGCAATAACTAACATGCGATTTGGATTTTCTCCATTTTGTTTTTTAAAAGAGATGAAGGCTCTTTGTCTCTATGAGAAATTAAACTAAAGCAAGGATTTTAAAATCCACTTTCTTCACTCAAAAGCAGCACCAACATGCCCATCAATTTACAAAAATGCCTCCCCTCCACCTATCATAGTAACATTTTTGTTGATATTAACTTGACTGTACAGTTCATTTGTTATCCGAAGCAGTCAAGGACAAGTCAGGGAGGGTATGTCATCTCTCTGCCCACATAGTCAGCCTTGAACTCCCCAAGTCCTGACTGACAGAAAGGGTCTGAAGGGGGGGGATGGGGGTCAGTGAATCCCCGTGTTGCCAATGGCATGATTGTGGTGACTGGCTGAGGCAGGGTTTGAAGAGGAGACATGCAGGTTTAAACAATCGTGTGACCAAAGTTGTTTATGTGGTGCAATGGCATGTGGACAAACTGGAAAATTGTCATTAAAAAGATTTGTTCTCCCAGTATAAGCAGTTTACTTTTCTCCCCTTTTACCACAGTAGCTATGAAGAGAAGAGCACACATCCCCACCAGCTTCCCTCCCAGTGTTCCATATGTGTATCGCATTCTGTCCTCGCAAAAGCCCTGCAAGTTACAGGTTCATATTCACATTTTAGAGAAGAAACTGACTTCCAAATGATGGAAAATCTCCCAAGATCCCACAGTAGTGACAAAGCTATGACCAGAGCCCAGGCCTCCCAACTGCACTGTACTGCCCCTTCCTTTGCTGGCCTTAGTTATAGATAATACAGACGATCAGCTGCATGGAATCCTAAAGGGTGTTTCCCTGCACAGCCTCCACTGCCAGTGTCCAATATGTTTATTCTCACTAGGTCAAGCACTCATCACTGGCACCCACCCAGAGTTCCCAGTGCAGGGCTGCCAAGTGCAGCTGTATAAGTTGTGAACTTCTCAACCCAAGAGGGTTCATTAGCATTGTGGCCTATATGTCCTGTCTCAATATGCAAAATATATGCCATGGCCCATCAGGTCATGAATGACTGGTTGCAGAGCTGGTGTCCTAGGCCCCTATGTAATGCTGTTACTTCACTTATGTAATCCCATATAATTCTCACTACAAACTATATTACAGAACAGCAAAATATCAATAAATAAAGCCTAACGTGTAAAAAAATAAGTATAAGAGAAACCATAATTAATATTATAATATTGACAAAGTAGACTCAAGAATGTTGTTAGCAAGATTTAGTGTTCCAAGATTAGCATGTTTAGTGAAAATTCACAAGCTATGTATTTATGCCCTTTTCGTATCACAAAGAATTTTTATTTCTGCCATGAGTCTCATAGCATACTTCACTAAGGCCTATAATATTATAGCAAGTCTACGTTAAAGTCACATCAGCAACTGAAATCACAGCACAATAATGTATAAAAAGAGAAAAGGAATTTGTTTTTTAAAAGACAATTACCAAATATAATTTCTGAAGAGGGAACAAATAACCTTTGTCGTTTTATAACATCATAGTTTTAAAAAGATCAGCCAACATTATTTTCCCTCTTAGGGTAACAGCATGCTTAAAAATTGAACAAACTACTAAAGGCTGAAAATGAATCTGCAATATTATCATTGCCAGTATCCCTATTGGTTGACCTAATTTGTACATTGGAAAACAATAAGGAAAAAAATTACCTAGCACAGACAATGATGTCCTCTCCAAATGTATAGGTGCCTGTGGTAAATGTTGGCAAAAGTGACTGCAATGATTTCCCCTCGTGTATGCACATCACTTTGTGTTCCTGTCATTAAGAGGTAAAGTCTGTTTCCCCAGCCCTTGAATCTGATCTGGCCTTGGGAGTTGGTATGACCAACAGACTGTAATAGAAGTTACAGTGTGCCAGTTCTGAGATTCCTGGAATGTCACTATGTGAATACCAGCAAGCTATCCTTCCGGGGGAATGAGTGATTATGTGGACCAGAGCTAAAAGATCCCAGCTGAAGCCATCTTGGACCACTGAGGCCACACTTGACCCTATAGCTGACTACAGGCATATGAAGGAACTGGGCCAAACCCAGAACTACTCAACTGAACCCAGACCAAAGGGCTAACTCCCAGAATCATGAATAAAACAAATGGTTGTTTTAAGACATGATGATCTGTGGCTGGTAGTTAAGCATCAAAATCTAACTGCATACATAAAAGAGGAAAAAAATATCATCTTATATTTATATCTAGTTTCCTTTTAGCAGAAGAGTCTCTAGTACAAATTTTCTACCTCACCTCATTTTACAGTCTTGCTTGTAGGACTTCATTCTTTCTGTGGCTTCTGTCTCCACCATTAGGACATGTTTCTGCCCAGCCAGCAAATACACAGGTATTCTCCCACTGACCCCAGACACTGTATCTTCATATGACCTCCCTGAAAAGAAAACTGGCATGGCAATTAGTTTTTCCAATTTATTTGTCAGCCATTTCAAATTTCTAACCTGTGACAAAAACCTTCCTTGGTAAAGAACGGTACACAGTTGTGCGAGACCATCAGAGTCCATAGTGTAAAACTGCTTGAAGAAACTGCTCTTAGTCCTCCAGTCTAATGGTGCAAAGACATGCTGCTAACTCATCTTTGAGATTTGAGAAACTTTAGCTTTTTAAATTAGGAAACTAAAAGGGACCTTGAGTTCCTAAGAGATTCCTAAGAGAATTCCTAAGTCCATCCCAGAGACACATTATAATAATAATCATCACCTGATATTTACTTAATTCTTAATTTCTAGGAAATCTACAGGGAAATCTGAGCAACCTGAAGGCAGTGTCAAATACAAGGTGTCCTCTGGTAAAAGGAAGAATAGAATGAAATAGAATACATGAAAGAAAAAATGGGGGAAGCTAGTGACAGGATTAAAAGGATAACAAAGGTCAAGTGGGAAATTTACTGTGGGAGAAAAAGATCTGTATTCCACACCATTTTTCAGGGCTGAGCACTCAGTAATAAGTCATTTAATTCAGGTTTATCACCACTAATCTCCTGGTAAGCTGTTAAAGTCTCATTTTCCATATCTGACTCCATTTGGTAGTAGAAAAGCACCTTTCCCTTCTGTCTCCAATACCACTGCTGCCAGGACTGCTATGCCCAATTCTCTAATTAAGGTGTAAGTAGCCATTTTGCTTCACTTTAGGAGAAGAGTGCAAACCAAATGGCTACTTCTGAGAGCATGCCATATATATTCAGACCCTAAAACACTTCCTTTCTGCTCAGATTCTCATAGAACCCACAGAACTCATGATGGTTCTAACAAACAACCCGAACAGCACTTTCGTCTTCAGCCACTGAGGTAAAGCAGATGATGTTGAAGGTTATTCTAAAGAGAAGATTTGGATAAACTGTAGCATGTGCAAAGCTGTGTCAGATAAGGAATGGTTGTAGGAACTGGGGATTACCCTGAGAAGATGATTCAAGGTGTATAAAATAGCCAATGATGTGTTAGGACCAGCTCTTACCAGCTCGTAAGAGCAGATGGATAAATGTTCAGGTATTTTACAAGCTGGCTGACATCACATTGGTAGCTTGATATAATCTATAGTGGGAGAATTTATACCACAGAATTAACAAATACAACAAATAAGGACTTTTTCTCTGGAAAGCTGATTGTTTCACATTTGCCAGTTTATCACTGAAAATAGCTGTCTTCCACTATTTTAAGGCTTATCTTTCCAAAGAGATTATATTTGGTCAAAAGCGATGCTTCTGAAAGCTTTCTAACACAGTATCCAGGAAAGCAAGTGAGAATAAAACAGACTCCTTGGAGCTCCAGTGACATGGTCCAAAGTGGCAGAGAATATAAGCAAGTGTTAAATGCATAAGATAATGAGGATATACAATATTGACAGGAATACTGGGGAATAATAAGTGTATTTTATCTAGCCTGTGAGTAGGCTTAAACATTTAAAGTTCATGCATTTTTCAGGGAGGTATTAGGAATATTGATAAAATTAAGTTTTTAAGTAAAACTACAGGTATAAAGTAAAACTGTAAGGTACAAATTTGGGAGTTACTATTAAAATGTGTAAGGAGAATATGTAATGTACAAAAACTGTACATGGGACAGAATATAAAAAGCCAATGAAATAAAACAAGAGGAATAAAGAAAGCAAACACAAAAATTCAACAAAGAGAAAAAATGGAAGATGTAAAATTAGAACAAAATAGAAAGTTATATAGTAGAAAAAAATCCACATATGCTGATCACTAGAAAAATGTTAAATTATTAAGGTCATCTGTAAAAAGGGGTTTTAAGAATGGATTAAAACACAAAATCCAGTTGATAAGTGGTTACAACAGATATGCCTAAAACACTGTGACATAAAGGTTGAAGGCACAAAGGTAGAAAAAATACACTAGAAAAATATTTATCAAATGAAAAGCTGGTATATCTATATTAATTTCAGATAAAACTGGTTTTAACCTAAAATATTATGAATATAGTACGATGCTATAAAGTGACAGAAGTTTCAACTCATCAGGTATACCACTCTAAGCTTATAATCCCCAAACAGGATTTAAATACACAAAGAAAAATTGACAGGGTACCGAGACAAGTTTTGCCATCCCGTGAAATATCAACAGAAATCCCTCAACTAGATAAATTAAAATTTAAATTGTTATTAAATATATAGAAGATTTTAGAAAAAATAGTAATATGCTGGATTGATGGGACAAATGTTAAACCTGTCAACAAATAAATAGAGAATATTGATTCTTCTGAAGCTCACACTGAATATTTACAAAACTCAACTATACTTAAGCCATAAAACAAGTATCAACATGCTTCAGGGGAAAAAATCAATACAGACCACATGTTCTATTATGCAATTAAATTAGAGGTCAATAACAAAGAGATAAAATTAAATATTTCTGGTAGTTCATAAATTTAAAAAGAGTACATCTCATTTATTTGTGTGCCAAAGAAAAAATCAAATGGAAAACTGGAAAATATTTAGAACTAAGCTATAATGAAAAACTTACTTATCAATATTTTTGGAATAGAGCTAAGGCAAAGATTATAGGGAAATTTATAGCCCAAGCATATATATTAGAAGGAAGAAAGACTGGTAAACTACTGAACTGGCAACAAATAAGAGGTTAAAAAAGAAAGAAATAAAAAAAAAAAACAGAGCAAACAAAAAATAGAGGAAAATAAGAGCAAAAATTGTGAAAAGAGAAAATAAAGGCATCAGCAAAAGCAAAAGTAAGTCTTTTGAAAGAATAAAATAGAGAAAATTCTGGCTATATTGGTCAACATAAAGAAAATGGACAGAAATAAGCAGTACAAGAAATTGTACACTACAACAAAAACTTATGATGTACTCTGTTGGCTAACTCAATATAATAAAAAAAATAAAAATTAAAAAAACTAAAGAACACTATGTAATTGATTGAATCCTAATTTTTGATTTACTGATATTTTTTCAAAAAAAATTTTAAAGAGAATACTAAAATATTGATAACGATATTAATACCAAAATCAGACAGACACTACCAAAAAAGAAAACTACCGTCCAATATGCATGATGAACATAGATATAAAACTCCTCAACAAAATATTAGCAAACAACATTTAACAATACATTGAAAGGATCATTCACCATGATCGAATGGGATTTATTACAGGGATTCATGGATGGTTCAATATTCACACACCAATGTGATATACCACATTAACAAAATGAAGGATAAAATCATATGATCATCTCAATAGATGCAGAGAAAGTATTTGACAAAATTTAACATCCAATCATGATAAAAATTCTCAACAAAATGGGATTAGAGGGAACATAACTCAGCATAATAAAGGCCATATTTGAAAAACCCACACTTAGCATCATTCTCAATAGTGAAAAGCTGAGAGCTTTTCTTCAAAGATCAGGAAAAAGACAAGGATGTCCATTCTCACTGCTTTAATTCAAGATTGTACTGGAAGTCTTAGCCACAGCATTCAGACCAACAAAAGATAGAAAGAAAGAAAGAACATCCAAATTGGTAAGGAAGAAGTAAAACTGTCACTATCTGAAGATGACATAATATATATAGAAAATTCTAAAACTATTTTAACTAATAAATAAATTCAGTAAATTTGGAGGACACAAAATTAATATGTAGAAATCTGTTGTGTTTCTATACACTACTAATGAAGTAGCAGAAAAAGAAGAAAATAATTCTATTCACAGTTGCACCAAAAAGAATAAAGAGGTGAAAGACCTATACACTGAAAAGTAAAACACTAATGACAGAAACTGAAGATGACACAAACAAATGAAAAGACATACCATGATCATGGATTAGAAAAATCAATGTTATTAAAATGTCCAAATCAATCTACAGATTCATTGCAATCCCTATCAAAATACCAATAGCATTTTTCACAAAACTAGAAAACATAATCTACAAATTTGTACAGAACCCCACAAAAGACTCCAAATAGCCAAAACAATCTTGAGAAAGAACAAAGCTGGAGGTACCACAATTAGGTTTCAAGATATATACAAAGCTATAATAATCAGAACAGTATGATCCTGGCATACAATAGACACATAAAACAATGGAACAGAATAGAGATCCCAGAAATAAACTCACACATGGTCAATTAATCTATGATAAAGGAGGAAAAGTATATAATGGGGGAAAAGACAGTCTCTCCAATAAATGGTGTTGGGAAAACTGGTTACCTACATGCAAAAGAATGAAGCTGGACTGCTTTCCAACATGATACACAAAAATAAACTCAAAACATATTAAAGACCAAAACATATGAGACCCAAAACCATAAAACTCCTAGATGAAAGCATAGGCAGTAATCTGTTTGACATCAGCCTTAGCAACATTTTTCTAAGTAAGTCTACTCAGACAAGAAAAACAAAGGCAAAAAGAATGTACCGGGACTATGTCAAAATAAAAAGCTTTTGTGCAGCAAAGAAAGCCATCAAAAAATGAAAAAATCAAAAATCAAAAAATGAAAAGGCACTGTACTGAATGGGAGAATATATTTGTAAATGATATATTCAATAAGAGGATAATATCCAAAATAGATTTTTTAAAAAACTTCTACAACTCAACACCAAAGAAACAAATAATCCAGTTAAAAAATGCACAAGGAGCTGAATAGACCTTTTTCCAAAAAGACATACAGCAAATACATGAAAAGATGCTCAGCATCACTTATAATCATGCAAATCAAAACCACCATGAGGTATCACCTTATGCCTGTCAGAATGGCTAGTATCAAAAAGACAAGAGCTAACATGTGTTGGAAAAGATGTGGAGAAAAAGGAATCTTCTTGCACTGTTGCTAGGAATGTAAATTGGTTCAACCACTGTGGAAAACAGTATGGAGATTCCTCAAAAAAAAAAAAAAATACCATACCATCCCATATTTCTATTACCAGGCATTTTCCCAAAGAAATAAAAAGCACTAATTCAAAAAGATAGATGTATCCCTATGCTTATTTTAGCATTATTTACAATAGTGAATATATGGAAGCCACCCAAATATCCATCAATAGATGATGGATAAAGAAATGTGGTATATATGTGTAATGGAGTATGAATCAGCCATAAAAAAGAATGAGATCCTGCCACGTGTGAGGATATGGATGGATCTAGAGGGTATTATACTAAGTGAAATAGGTCAGACAGAGAAAGAAAAATACCCTTTGATTTCACTCATGTGTGGAATCTAGAAAGCAAAACAAATGAACAAACAAAAAATTTTAACAGACCCACAAATACAGAGAACAAACTGACGGCTAACAGAGGGGAGGGGTGGGAGAATGGCAAAAATGGGTGAAGGTGAGTGGGAGACACAGGCTTCCAGTTATGGAATAAATAAGTCCTAAGGATGAAAGATACAAAAAAGGGAATATAGTCAATGGTATTGGGGTAATATTGTACGGTAAAAAATGGTAGCTACAACTATGGTGAGCATAGCATAACATAGAGTTGTTGAATTACGTTGTGCACCTGAAACTAATGTAACGTTGTGTGTCAACTGTACTTCAATAAAAATAAATGGACAGAAATAAAATTGTTTTTAAAATTTTCTGAGAAAATCCTAAAACTCTTTATGACAATAAATTTTAAAACAAATGAAATAGCAAATTTCCAAAAAAAAATTATAACAAAAAGTTTACGAAAAAATATGAAGTCCAAATAGTCCAATAACAATTTTTGAAAAGTGAATTCTTATCTTTAAATACACACACACACACACACACAATAAAACCAGGCTTAGATGGTCTTACAGACAAGTAAAGCCATACTTTGAAGGAAGAGATTATTCCAATCTGTAACGGTTTTTCCTAAGAACAAAATAACAGAGATCATTTCCCAGCTCAGTCTATGAGACAAATACATCCTTGGTACCAAACCACATAGGGACAACGTAAGTTAGAAATTACATTGCTCACCAAAAATTACTCATTACTAAATTATAGATACTTAAGCATAGATGCCAAAATCCTAAATGAAACATTGGGAAATCAAATCAATGTATAAAATGACAATTACTCATAACCAAGTTTGTCATTCCTAAAAATATGAGTAGTTCAAGTATAAAATTATCAGCATAACTCAACAAATTAATAGGCTTGGAGTGGAAAGAAATGCAGAAAAAGGCATTCAACAATAATGATCTCCATTAATACTAAGAAAGAAATTCTTAGAAAACTTTTCTAAGATCCTTAACCTGATATCTATCCTGGTATGCACCAAAAACCTATAACAAAAAAATCATGTGGGTAGTGAAAAATAAGAAAATATTTTCTTTAAAAGTAGGAACATGACAAGAATGCTCACCATAAACTTCTAATCATCATTGCCCTTAGTATCCTAACCAGAGAAGAAAAAGAAGAAAAAATAAATAAGAGAGGTGGATAGGAAAAGGAACAAAGAATGAAGAAAGGAGAAGAAAGAGGAGGGAAGGAGAGAGAGAAAGAAGAACAGGGAGGTAGGAAGGACTTAAAGAAGAAGAAATAGACTCATATATACATATTACATATATAATATGAATATTATGTATATGTGATTGTTTAGATGTGAATGATATTCTATATAGGAATGTAGTAAGGCATTAGGTATAAGATACAAATTATAAGATAAATATTCCAAAATCAACTGCATTTTGACCATGTGATAACCAACATAAAGTGTCATTTTAAATATTGATATTATTTATAATAGCAAAAAATGTAAACTTTGTCTAGAAATAAATTTAAGATATTCAGACTTTGATGAAGAAAGTATCAAACTTTATTGAAAGACATCAATGAAGACCCTAGAAAGATGGTGATATACCACAATTGGGAATAGGAAGACTTAGTATCTTCAAGGTGATATTTTTCTCAAAAATAATCTACACAATAAATGTAATTTCAAACAAAACTCTATCAGAGTTTTTTTCAAGAAGTTTAACAAGCTGATTCTAAGATTCGTATGGAATAACCAAAGTCCAAAACAGGCAAGATACTACATAAGAAATAAGATAAAGGTATTTTCTTACAATATATCATATATCAAGACTTACTAAGACTTAAATTTCAAGTAATTAAGTATAGAATTGGTGCCAGATAAAATGGACAATGGATGGTAAAAGAGTTTAAACACAAACCCATGCAAAATAGTTACTGAGATAAGAGAAAAACAGTTTTTACAGATGAGGGGGAAAGGGTCTATTCAATAAATGGTTCTGGGACAATTGTTTACTCATCTGATAAAAATCCTAAGTCATTGGATAACACTGAAACTGTCAAACAGATTAAAGACTTAAATGTGCAGGGGAAAACTATAAAATTATAGGGAAAAAAAGAATATTTTCCTGACCTTGGGATAAAGATAGATCACATGAGAATGAAGACATAAATTATAGCATATTTATACAATGGAGTATCATACAGTAATGTAAATTAATTAACTACAGCTACCTATAACATAATAAATAATAATAAATGGGTAATTCTTTAAAATATCAAGTTAGAGCAAAACAGGATCATAGGGGGAGGGAGGGAAAAATGAAACAAGATGAAATCAAAAAGGGAGACAAATTGTGAGAGACTATTAATCACAGGAAAAAACTGAGGGTTGCCGGAAGGAGTGGCACGTGATATAATGAGCACTGGGTGTTACATAAGACTGATGAATCACTGAACTCGACCTCTGAAACTAATAATATACTATATGTTAATTAACTGATTTTAAATTTCAAAAATATAGAAAAAGGAAAAGAAAAAAATATCAAGTTAGTCTAAGAGCAAGTAACAAAAGACTAAAGACTCATGAGATTTGTATAAAATCAGAAAACAAGCAAAATCATGCAATATATTGTTTGGAGATGCATACTTTGGTGATAAAATTTTTAAAAATTTAAAACACAAAATTCACATTAGTGGTCACTTCTAGGCATGGGAACATCAGAGGAAATTGGAAGGAGCAACTAAGTAGATGCAGTGACATTGGTTATGTCCCATTTCTTCAGGCCACAGCTATTTAATTATTTTGCTTAATAAGTTACATTTATTTTATTTATGTGCTGTAAGTTGTGAACACGATGTAGTTTTAAAATCAAAATCTCAATTTTAAAAAGATTTGTGCTCATGATAGAAGGTTTAAGTTAATTACAATTGGAGTTCTACAAGTCTAAGTGGCAATTTGTGGCACAGGGGTATGGGTGGGAGTTTCAACTGGTAATGAGTTTTGGAGGGTTTTGTCACTGGAGTGAGTCAAGCATAGGTAGGTAAATCCCTTTAAATTTTTGTGACTATTTTAGAGTAAACTTAAGCATTAGTTGGCTGATTGCATTAAATCCCTTCCATATGAAAGACTATTATTCTGTGGATCAACAGTTGAGTGAAATAATTTAACTATTCATGTTAGCCAAAAGTGGAACCACAGAGAGTCCATATAAATACTGCCCTGATCTTCCAGTTCTGCAATCAGAATGAGTCAGTTGCTCCCAGAGGAAGCTAGGAAACAGTTTCATCCTAAAAGTCACTTGCTTCTCTTTTCCCCTTAAAGATAATTTAATCCTTTCTTTTTGAAAAAAAAATTATTTATTTGACAGAGAGAGACAGACAGCGAGAGAGGGAACACAAGCAGGGGGAGTGGGAGAGGGAGAAGCAGGCTCCCCCCACTGAGCAAGGAGCCCGATGCGGGGCTTGATCCCAGGACCCTGGGATCATGACCTGAGCCGGAGGCAGATGCTTAATGACTGAGCCACCCAGGCGCCCCTAACCCTTTCATTGTAAATCTTTATTCCTTGGTGAGGTAGGGGTAAGGAGGGAGGAGAGGGAAAAATATATACATGTTTAGTATTTTCACCTAACTCAACTTTAGGCAACTAATTACTTAAAGATAGTGCTGAAACTAATTTTAACAAGTAATAAATTGTAGTCAGTATCTTAGAAAATATTCTGCCCTTTGATCTTCATAGATTCTGGAGTCGGAAGTAGAAGGCCACTTTCCTGAAAGTGCTACCAAATGTTTCCAGATCCCACACCCTCAAGAAGATTGATAGTGCCAATCAAAGTGCCAGGACTGTCACCTAAAGGGTCCATTTAAAATTGACTTAAACGCATCGATTAAATAAATTCATTTGTGCCAAGGTCCCAAAGGCAAGGGCAATCTCTGAGCCTGAAAATGAGAGAAACCGGAAAGGATCCACAACAGAGGGTGGAGTGTCCACTAAATCCACAGTGAAAATACAGCCCATTCGTCAAATCACTCAGATAAGTCAATTATCTCTGTGGACACCCTCTCAGCGGTGCCTTCCACCTGTGGTTATCTGCCCAAAACTCACTAGCCCACCTATCTGTCTTCTAAGCAACATCATTTTTGGTTATTAATTGCAGCAAGAAGTTCCAGTTTTATACTAAGTGGGCTGGAGGAAGGTATTGATGCCAAGACTAGAAATAAGTCTCCACCCTTCACTGAGTAACACTCTTATTGATGTTTCACATTGTAGATCATGTCTTTTTTTGGGGGAAGTCAATCATACCACTTTCTTGAAGAGAGAATAATGATCAGCAGGGACGCTTCTACAGTATAATTAAAGTAAACTATTCCAGACATGCATCAAGGTTCTATTTCCTGTCTTCCTTGGGTCAGGGTGGAAGAAATCCAATAGAGAGGGATAAGGGAGTAGCTTATCTTGCCCGGGAAATCACTACTGACACACAGGAATTTTGCTATTTGTCTGGAAGTGACCAAAAAAAAAAAAAAAAAAAAAAGCAGCAGCAGCCCTGGTGGGTCACATGACCCTGGCAGATCGCTTCTCATAAGGGCGCTGTGTGGAGCTTCTGAAATCTGCAGAGATTTTTCTCTGCAGATGCAGGAAGAAAGCAGGTGGATGGATGAATAAGTATGGCCTTGCTCCTAGTCGCTTTGCTGGCATTCCTGAGCTTAGGCTTCGGATGTCATCATCGGATCTGTCACTGCTCTCAAAGGGTTTTCCTCTGCCAAGAGAGCAAGGTGACAGAGATCCCCTCCGACCTCCCCAAGAATGCCGTTGAACTGTGAGTATCAGAGACAGCGGGAACAACGGTGGGGCTGGCATTTGTGTGTTGTATGCTATTACTATTTTCATATTAGGCTGATAACTGTTGGGTTAAACTATTTCTGCCCTGACCAAACGCTTGAGTAAAACAGACTCCCCCAGCCTAACACCCCTGCTTGCAGCTCTCCCAGGATCTTAAGAGTTTGTCTCAGCAGCTGCCGAGAAAGGGCAGTGCGGAAAGCTCAATGCAAAGGCAAAAAGAAGACGTTTGAGTCTTTTCAAGACATTTGCTCTTGGGTTCCAAACTGTCTTTGGTGGAACCAGAAGAGTAAAACTAAGAAAAACTAGATACTTTGAAGACCTGGGATTGGAGGCAGAGAGATAGTCGTGATCTAAGTGGCATTTACAACATATCTCCTAAAGACACTGAATTTCAAGAAGGGACAAGTCACTGCCGCTCTGGAGGCACCAGCAAATAATTCCTGACCTGAGGTTCTGCTTCCTGGGGAAACAGGGAGTTGGAGGAGAGGGGAAAGGGTGTGAAGAATGGGAGAAAGAAAAAGGGAGGCAGAGCGTACAGGAAAAATATAGCATCATCTCTCATACAGCTGGGAAAATGTGATTCACAACTCCAGAATTTCTCTGAACTATTTTAATAGGAAGTCGATAGACTCTGAGAGTTGGACAAGATCTTACACATCATTTCACTCTATCTCTTCATTTTACAAATGAGGAATCTGGGGTCCGGAGAGTCAAGAGATCTGTCCAGTCTCTGACAACGAGTCAAGGCACAGCCAAAACGAGAAATCGGGCCTTTGGACTCACAGTCTACTGTTCTTTCCCCCAAACCCTACTCTGCCTGTCTAGTTTCTACTTCCCCTCAGTATGAGCAAGTTGTGAGGCTCAGAAGTTGTAGACACACTCAGTCTATTTACTCCAAGAATTTTAAAAAGAAGCCACTATTCTGGAAGCCTGTTTCGCTCTTGGTCCCATAAAGCTAAGGATGACTCTTATTTGACTGCAGAGTATGGTCATCTTTTCAGTTCACAATCACCAAAGCTACACTCAAATATAGTGGTGCTTTCAGACTGTCACTCAGGGACAAATGGTCGCACACCTGGTTAGTTGCGCTTGCCACTTTTTGCCTGGACTTCTCAAGTCCTCAGTTCCTATCCAGAGGCTGCTGCAGTGGCAGAGAAAAGAACTAGTCAGCTCTGCGTTTTGGCTACGCTGCTTCCAATGAGACAACTATTCCTGATGATGGGGAAGAACGTGCCTGTGCACAGTCTGGTTTATTAGGTCATTACAAACACAGGGAAGGCCGGTGTACCTGAGCTCACTTGCTCCTAAGCAACTTCGAATAATTGCTTAACCCCTTCCGAACCTCAGGTTCCTTGCTTCTAAAGTAGTTTTAACACAACTAGTTCGGTTGGATTGTTCTTAACACTGAAGGATATAGCTCCCTCACAAACATAGCCATTTCTACCTCTCCACTTCTTCCACTGTTTCTGGATGAGCCAAGCAGTGCCAACCAACTGCTAGGGCAGACAACCCCTGACAAGGTTTAATTTGAGGGTGATTCTCATCCATCCCAAACTCCCTTCTGCACTAGGCCACCTACTTTCTGACAACTCTTTACCAGAAGGTTTTTTTTTTTTTCATTCTGCATAGAAAACATGAAGAAGGAAAGAAGGGAGGAAAGAAAAAGAAGAAAATCCATTCCCAAACCCCAAACCTCGGGGAGTATGTATGGTGTGGGAGGAGCAGGAGTATGATTTTTTAAAAATAATTCATACTAAGATACAAATGACTAAAACATGTCTCTGCCCAAGAGCACTTTGTAACTGAGAGATTGTGGGAGAGCATGTTTGTCGCTCTTGACAAAGGCTAGCTCTGGGTGAACCCCTTCCTTAGGTATATATGCTGGAGGACAAAGTTGCAGAAAACTAAGAAGGGGAAAGAAAGTATTTGCCTGTTACTGGCATCCCCCTCAACCCTCCCAGGAGTGAGTATAGTTGCTTGAGAGTTTTGAGGACTAAAGTTTTCCCAGATATCTAATCTTGAGAAGATTCTTTTCTCTGCATGCTCATTAACAGGGTGTGAATTGGGCCAGTCTAGAGTTCAGCTTTACACTCTTCTGGGCAAGGTGTATAGAGGAAAAGAAGATATATGCTGCTTTAGTTGTTACATATATAAAAATTATTCGAGGATATTTTTGAGGTTAGCTTGTTCATCATCGAAAAGCAGATAAAATGCCAAATGAACTAGAACTCAGATGTTGAGTTAGAATGCAAAAACAATTATTTCTATTTGTTTTTGTTTTTCAAAAGGATTAGATTGGGTTTATCTGGAACACAGGCAGAGGAAAGATGAAATGGTTTGTTCAACTACGTATTTCTAACTTACCTTGCAGTCTTCTGCATTTGGGTGTGGTCTTTAATGATGATCAAACCAGGTGGAAGTGGATGGAATAGCCGGGCTTCAGCAAGGGCAACTGCTTAATCCCGCAACACACCACAGCTTCGTTGTTAGCCAGATTCACTCGGGGGAAAACAACTGCTACATCTTACCATGTGCAATTTATCCTATCATTCCATCTACCTTGCGGCACTTTCATTTTATATATATGCCAGCTCTCACGAGAGATTTCTAATTCCCAACCATCTGCCCATGTTAATAGTAACACCAAAGCAACAGGAAAGCACCACCAACAGGCAGGTACATTCCATTTACCGAAGGGCCCATACCACTTGCCTAAAGCTCTACACAAAATAGTTGATTAAAATTTCACAAGAGAACTGTAAGTTTGCTATTGTTGCTCAATTTTTCACATGAGGCAAACCAAAGAGCCCAACAGTTCAATAACTTGGATGCTGTCAGCCCTGTGGCTCCCGTATGGCAGAGCTGGAATCCAAACTCGAGCCTGTGTTCCTACCTCTTCTCTAGGCTGTGTATAATGAAAGCCTCTTGACTCCTTTCATTTGTTCCTCTTCAAACAAAGATGTCCCTTCGAATTTGCCCAGAGGTCAGCAGTTTTTCGGTTAAGAGCCAGTAATAAAGACTTTCGGCTTTATGGGCCATGAGTCTCTGCTGTGACTACTCAACTGGCAGAGTTGCAGGAAAGCTGCCACGGACGAAACATAAACGAATAAGCATGGCTTATTCCAACAACATCTTATTTTTGCCACTGAAATTTGAATTTTATATAATGGTCGCATGTCACAAAATATTCTTCTTTGATTTTTTTTTCCATCGCGTAAAAGGTGAAAAATAGTCTTAGCTTATGAGCCACAGAAAAACAGAGGGCAGGCCCACTTGGACCCACAGGCTATTGATTACCCACTCCTGACTTCGACTATAGCTAAAAATGGCTACATCTTACTGGCTGGAGTGGGGTTGAGTCAGCCAGAAACAACATGGCACCGTGAAGAAAGTACTGAACTAGGTGAGCTGGGGCAGGAATGGAGGGAATTCTAAGGCAATACTCACAGGCAGGCCTTTTTACTCTTTTTTGACAAGTCAGAGATGGTATAGTATCATCTTTAGAATCCAAGAGACTGAAGTTCGAACCCAGGCTATGACACTCTTTCTTTGCTCTACCACATGGGCTCTTGGCTGTATAATGGAAACTATAATGTGAGGCTTTCTCAAAGAGTTGCTGTGAGTCCTACATGGGACAATGAATATTTAACACCTAGGGCAATGCCTCTCAGGTGGCGGTGGCAATGGTTGTTGTTGCTGTGATCATCTGTCAAACACTAGGAAGAAAACACCACAGAGGGCGTTCACGATGGCCAAATGAATCAATAGGTATGAGAATACTTGCAACAATTTTAACTCTGAGATAGTTTATAATCTCCTACTTACTTAAGAACAGTCTCCTCTTCCTCCCAGTGGCTGGATCACTTACTCTCTGTGCACTTATTTTCTGAGTAAGAAAATGTGATTTTTTTAGGCTTTCAATATTTGCCGAGAACTCAGGGAAGTTCCGTTCTGACCATAGTCAAAGGAATTTTGATTTCTGACCTACCCTAGAAACTCAGTTTCAATTGGAGGCAGTCAGTGAATCTAGAAAGGACACTTTGATCTTGCTTTATTCTTCCTGGACTTAAAATTTCTAAGGAGAATGTGAACACCCATTCAAAATCTGAAATTTTAGCTCTAAGTGACAGCCCAGGTACAGCCATGTTTTTCTTCAGCAGGGTCAGATGACCACAGTACTGGAGGAGAAAAGGGCCCACTGGTGGTCCCTGTTGACTCAGGGAGATCTGTATTGAGATTTTATGACACATTGCCTGTGTTGACCCCTCTATTCATATCAAGTTCCTGTATCTCATTGCAATCTCAAATGACCCATCCTTATAATATCTACTTATTTTTTGTTTTGTTTTGTTTTAGTTTCTCCCCTTGCCTTCTATTTCTTGTTTTGCTGCTTTGGTATAGATCATTCACCTTATTCCAGAATCACAGATTATTGTTCAGCTAGGAGCTACTTTAGTCTTTCCTTAATTCTGAGGGATGTATCAGCACTGTGTGCCAAAAGAGAAGACTTTTCCTGTGCCAATAAAGTTCTGTGATCTTCAAAAGGGAAATGCAGCTTTAGGTGTTTGCAAATAAATTTAATTGTGCATTTTTTTTCTCTGAAAGTATATTCTGGGATTAATATTCTGCAGAACACATTCTAAGAAAGGTAATCCAAAGGCTGGTCTATCCAATGCCAGCCACCAGAATGAATCCCTTGTCAAGTCTGAACTGCAGCCTGCACCTCCTGACTCCCAATTCAGTGTTCAGTATCAGCTGGAGGCAATCTGTGGCTGGGTTTTCAGTGCTTTGTGCCTGAGAAGCTGCTGTTTAAGAATTTAGTGTGCTCTCATACGGAAGATGGCTGTGAAGACTATAGCCATGTGGAAACTAGGTGTTACTTATACTGAGGTGAAGAAAGGAAAGGTAAAACAATGGATTATGAGACAAGTAAAGCACTCCTGACTTTTGGATTTGTTGAGTATGAATGGCTCACTTTCTTGATTGTCCATATCCAATCAGTTTTATAAACTCCCTTCATATTGCTACTACCAGTAATTCTTTTTTTTTTAATTCTTTTTTTAATTTTATTTATTTGAGAGAAAGAGAGAGAGAGAGAGTGCACATGCAAGTGGGGGAAGGAACAGAGGGAGGGGAAGGAGAGAATCTCAAGCAGATTCCCCACTGAGTATGGGGCCCAACAGGGGGTTTGATCTCACAACCCAGAGATCATGACCTGAGCAGAAACCAAGAGTCAGAAGCTCAAATGACTGAGCCACCGAGGTACCCCATCAGTAATTTTTTTCTTTATTGCCATCATCTGTTTGGGCCCTGAACATCTAAAGCAGGATTGTATAATTATGTCCTACTTTATCTCCTTTCAATCAACTTATCTCTCTCTTCTCCAAACCAGCCTGTACACTGTCAGTGAATTTTTCTCCATAAAATA
Source organism: Ailuropoda melanoleuca (assembly GCF_002007445.2). NCBI lineage: Eukaryota > Metazoa > Chordata > Mammalia > Carnivora > Ursidae > Ailuropoda > Ailuropoda melanoleuca. Next base: position 74,757,635 of record NC_048221.1, on the reverse strand, counting down.
CCATTGCCACTAAGTTATGATTCCCCCAATCAAAATCACCCAATGGCTCATTTTTCTGACTGCCTCTCACTGCTCTCCAATAGGAGCCATCTACTCTGCAAGGCTGATGAAGACTCGCTCTTAAGCTCAATTTGTGCATTTCATGTTATGCCTCCTGTTTATACTATCCTCAGTTTCTTCTTTCTTGCCTCTTGAAATCCAGCCTACTTATCATCTTGCAAAGGTTGCCTCCTTGATGAAGTCTTCCCTGACCACTTCATCTTTATTTAATCTAAATGCTAGTACAGTTCATTTCACACTTAATCAGACTTTGTCCTTATTTTTTTCATGTGTGTCCTATTTCCTCCACTATAGCAAAAATTTCTTTTGTATTCTTTATTGTGCCTCGTTCAATGCAATGTATGTTCTGGGCCCTCAATTACATGTAGAATAAATGATACAATAAATCAGGGGGAATTACATCTGTTTATTTGCTCCATTCCTCAGTACTAAGGAAAAGATTCTTATAAAAGATGATTATTGCTCTCCCTGTGGTGAACTACTATAGGATTTCATAGTTTTCTTATTTTCCTTGCCTTTTTTATGTGTTTGTTTTAAGAAAATGCCTGTATGTCATTCTAGAATCAATTAATTTATTCAGAAAGATACAAAGATCAGAAACAAAGTCTCCTAAGTTAAAAAGTTTAACACTCTGTATTCTAAGCACATCATCCAATTCTCCTGACATAAGTAATAATACTTGCCTCTCTATACCTAACAAGAATATTGAAAAGATAAATGACATTGCCTAAACAAAATCACTTTAAGCCAGGCAGAAATGTTCAAAGAAATATAATTTTTTGCCAATTAAGGTCATATTCCAAACCCTGAACGTGAGGTTTCCTGTGTTCCCCAGATGTGCTTTGATTACTGTAGCTCTATCTGGATATCAAAACCAAATATCCCACTGTGAAGATTGCCCCCAGTGCCCATATCCGGAGACTCCTACTGTCTTGTTTAGATATTTCTTTGAAAGAAACAAACAGCACAGCTCCCATTATATGCATACATAATCCTTTCTCTCGAAACAAAATCTTGCACCTACTTTAGTGAGAAATGGTATATGTTTGTCCAACATTTGGAATTTAATTAGGCTGGGGGTAAGGTAGGTTTATATTCCCTGTGGAGGAATCAGAAAAATGACCAAAGGGAGAGCTATATAATGCAGTACCTTGAAAGGGAAAAAGTCGAAATTACATCACAGGGAAAGAATCCTTTAAAATACAAGATGAACTCTACCCTGAGAATTGGCTGAGAGCTATAATTTACAGAGTCATTATCAGCGATTGAAGAGTAGGGGTTTGAGACAGCAAAATTCCACTAGCTTGCTGATGATAAAATTCCTTGTTTACCCTAAAGGTGAGAGCTGTCCTTCCTCACCCAAGTCCTCTACCAAAGAAGCCTAAGCTTCAGAAGCAAGACATGTTGGCAATAAATAGGAAATTCATTTAACTTTTGATTATCCTTCCCCAAAGCCACTGATTGGGTTATCTAGTCACTATGGTTAATTGGACTATACTTTTTTTTTTTAAGCTGTTAGATTTAGACTCTCCAATTTAGCTTTATTAAGACTAGACTCTAGCTTATATGTTCCACAAGGTCAGCTAGGAAAGAGAGTAATTATTTTTAATTGCTTAGGATCTGATTATAATGAGATCTGGATGTTTGTTCTTAATCTGACCTCCTCCTGAAATATCTCAGAGCATGTTTTGTGTCTTCGATCTGAGCATGCCATTACCTTGTTCTTTCATACGGAATATGCCAAATGATCTGAAAAACTTCAAGTGATGTGCAAAAAAAAAAAAAAAAAAAAGAATAAAGTAACCAAACCCTTGCCATAGCCTTGAACTCAATGATATTTTTAGTCTTAGGAGTAGCTTGGGTCCACTCTTTCATCCCTTCTCCCAGACCTTTTCAGCAAGAGCTAACACTGAGCCATCACAGAATGCTATGTCAGAAATAGTGGAAAATAAACAGTATAAGCCAATTTTTGTATCCCCCTAATGCCAAGCTTGATGAAAACCTCTAAAAAACAGGAACCCAAAAAGCTCACCTAAGTTTAAGTGACACAGAGAGATCAATTAATAAAAGGCGTCAGAACAAAAATTCACCAGTACATTGGTGGAAACTTGAAGTAAAAAATGCCAAAGTTTCATTCAATTCTAAAATGCTTTGATGGGACAAACATCTTCAGGCACCAAACTTCCCAAAGCCAGTAAGCTCTTTCTAGGTCTCAGAGCCCAGAAGATATATAATTCCTCAACTCCTGTGATTTCAGTTGTGGGATTTTGGGGGGTAGGGGTTGAGCAGGGTTCCTTTAGGCTCAGTAGACAGTTTTGTTTTGAAACGCAGCCCGGGAAACCTCACACAGATATCCCTCTCTCTTGTTATTTTCAATTTGGCAAGGGGTTTTAAGCAAAGATTTGTGGGAGATCCCATCTCCAGCAATGACTGTAACTCAATAAACGAGGGCTGATGGGAGGTCACGGAACATTTCATCCACAGTCCTCCCAGAATAAGAAGGGCATGAAAAAGAAAGTCCCCCTCATAAGGAACGGCCACAGTCTGGAGCACTAGATTTTTCAGGAGTGGCTCCAGTTTAAAATATTCTGTCCCTGGGGCACCTGGTTGGCTCAGTCGTTAAGCGTTTACCTTCGGCTGAGGGCGTGATCCCGGAATCCTGGGATCGAGTCCCACATCAGGCTACTCCGCTGGGAGCCTGCTTCTTCCTCTCCCACTCCCCCTGCTTGTGTTCCCTCTCTCGCTGGCTGTCTCTCTGTCAAATAAATAAATAAAATCTTTAAAATAAAATAAATAAAATAAAATATTCTGTCCCTTCTGATAAAGTCTACTAAATTTTGGTTCAGATGATGGATCACATCCCTGGAAGACAGGCTTGCCTCTACTCAAGTGTTCCTTACCATCTCACAGTACAGCTTCTGAACTGGTTTCTGTGCCTTCCATCGTCTGCCCTCCCAGATCCTTGCTCTGAGCTCTTGCTCTCATTTAATTCCCCTGTGGGCTCTATTACCCAGAGTCAGGACAAAAGTCCAAGTCTTAAGTCGGACATTAAGGTCTTCCATATTTTGGCCTCAGATTACCTCTCTGGTCCTCTCTCTCATCTTCCATCCCCTTAACTCTTTGCTTCATACACTACTTTCTATTCCCAGATAGGTCTTCTATTTCTCTATCCAAATACTATTATCTTCTCTAACCTCAAGTAGGTTACTTCAGTATTATTCAGTTTTTGAGTCCAAAGTAAAGATGCTCATTTTTCATGAAGTTTTCTTTCAATAGCAAATATTTGATTATATTTGTACAAGGCATTATACTAGGCTCTCAGGAAAAAAGGAATCAACAATCAACAGGAAAGACATGGTGCCTGTTCTCATGGAATTGTTCGAAGAGAAGAACATCAAAGAAATAATGACAATACTGTTTTTCCTCACTTTGACTCACAGACATCAAAATCCCCATTGGGAACCCAGATTAGTCATTGTCATATTTGATCATTTGACAATTAATTGCAAGTTGCAATCTGAAATCATAGATTGTGTGAACTGGAAGAAACGGGTGCCCAGTAAAAGCCAATGAGAAGATGCTTGCATGCTTCATGCTAGAGGCAAGTGGGTGAGAAGCTGGGCATCTGCCCGTCCCATCTAGATTTGCCCTTCTGACCACCTAGCGTTGATATCAGGAGTTAGGCAGGGCCACTTCTGCAACAGCCGAGGTCAGAAAGGTCAGAAAATCCTTGCTTTATGTTTCAAGGAGAACGCAGACCTCAAATAAAAGAGAGTGACAAAACAACACCAGCAAATTTATGGTAAGGTTTAACTAACTGATGTCCAAATATTTAAATGTGGGACTAGAAGTTTTCAAATTGTGCAAATACAAGGGACCAGGTCCTTTGAATTGAGACAGAAGAGAATAATATAGAAAGTGGAAAACAGCACCAAAAGGGAAAACGTAGTCTGCACTGGTTTTTTTGCCAACTTTATAATTTTCCCCAAAGTGGCTGTGTTCATGAATACTATTATGTGGATACTAGGAGAGAGTAGATTAAAGGAGTATATGAATCAACAGACTGTGTATGCCAGCTTTTCCCCGGAGAAGCTGAGTGTCATCTCTGAAATCTGGTAATCACATAGACTTAGTCTCAACAAAGCCCAGATGCCGCTTCTGAAAATGACACAACTTAAAAATTTCAACTTTGGCAAAAGGGGGAAGCTAAGAAGGAATTCTTCAGCGCTCCTGAACTTGTAAGCAGTTTTCTTTTTGTGTAAATTTCAAGCCGTTTTGCATGCCTATGTTAGCTTTAGAATTGAAAAACAAATTGAATGAAAAAGAATGATCACGCCATCATCAGGTAACACCTGAGCAAGTATCAAGAGTCAGTCCAAACCCTTTCCACTGCCATACACCCACCAAAGCTGATCTCTGGTCAAGGCAGGAACAACAGAAACCTTCATTTAATTGGTGTTTGTTTTTTGAGCAAGCTGTGTAGAATTTCCTTAAGTAAATATATTGGGGGTGGGGGAGAGGCCACGGACAATGCAACAAGAAACATCTTTTTAATTTAGAAAACAAACTGAAAAAGGCAATGAAAGCACCTATGACAATATGGTGAACAGCAAAGAGGTCATCTGAAATCCTACATACAGTAGCAAAATTGCTTATCAGGACCCTGATTGTGAAAAGCTGTTGAGCTCCTTCCATAAGAACATACAGTCTTGGAATGGCATCTGATTCCTCCAAACAAATACTAAAGACGAGAGAAAAAAGAACAAACAGTTTTGAGAGTCAGATAGGAAACTTACAAAGTAGCTCTGGGAGCAGAGCCCTCCAGTAAGATGCCAGGGGAAGAGCAAAACAACAAAGGAAGCAGGAAGGAGGGAAGGAGTACAAAGAAGGTGGGGAGGGAAGAAGGGAGGAAAGGAGGGGAGAAGAAAGGAAGGGAAAGAAACAAACAAATGGCTGAGCTATTTAAGTTGGGAAATCACTGAGTCAGTATCTAAATCTCACCTCTTGGGTTGGTCAAATTCCCTGGATAAGATTTTCCTGAGCTTCTACCCAAAGGGTGAAGCCCTATGCCAGCATTCTGGTAGCTGAGGAAAAGGGCTAGGGCCTCCGTCATCATCAGTATTCTCTGGTGTCCTCCAGTCCAGAAACTATCTATTCTACTCTCTTTAAAGAATAAACCTTTGCTCTTTTGCTCAGGTGGACTGCACTTGCCTGACTGCTCCAAGCGGGAAGTATAGCTCCCTCTTCATCTTTCTACCAATCCTCTTTATTTTAGCCACCTGAACCTATTTCCTCCCCACTCCCACTTCCAGGGACACCAATGTCTCCAGTTCCTGAGTGTTTTAGGGACTGTGCAGTGTGAATCACATCGGTTTAGGATTCCACTTTCTAGATTCTGCCAAGTCAGCACTTCTCAACCTTTAATGTGTAATAAGCAAATCAGAAAAATATATTGGGGAAAATTCAGATTCTGGTTCAGTAAGGTTGCGGTGGGGCCTGAAAGTCTACATTTCTCACCAGCTCTCAGGAGGCTTTGTGGCCTTATAAAAAGCCTTTTTAAAAAATGGCTGTCTTCTCAGTGGGATTTCAAGAGGTAAGAGATACTTACTTAGTTATTTGTTTATTATGCAATCTCTTCTCAGGAATCTCCACTCGTAACTCAACCCACTCAGTCTGGCTCTCTTCCCACAGGAACCACTGAAAATTTTCGTGTCATAGGTACCAATGAACTACTCTTTATTTTCTGTATGTTTTATACTGTGGTTATATTATTTTTCAAATAAATAAAAATCTGAATATAAGAGGAATGCCACACAATTCAGGTGCCAGATGTAATCAATGGTCACTCCCCTACCCACATGTTACATGCCTCTCAGGAACACTCCACACAGTTGCCCATCCTCTTGCTTGAAACAGTTTTCCCTTTGAACTTCCAGCTTCTGTGACACCACACTAGCCTTCCTCCTCCATCTCATGCCAGACCTGGGACTGTGCTGAGTTCTTTACTGCTACCCCGTCTTTAAATGCTGGAGTTCCCCAGACCTCATCTGGACATTCTTCTCTCATGCATCTGTACTCTCTGCAGGGATCCCATCCAGTCCATGGCTTTAAACATCACCTCACCTCCAATCGAAATATATATGCTGTACCTGGCCTCTTCATTAAGCACCAAGCAAGTAATATCCAGCTGAAACCTTGACATCTTTGCTTGGATCTCTCTTACTGGCATCTCAAAACCAAACAAGTAGAAAATAGTACAATTAATCACCCTCCCCTAAACCTCTCAAAATCTCCTCTCACAGGCTTCATCATCTATAGAAATGCACATATCACCAACCCCCACAAATCCAATCCAACACCAAGTGCTGGAGATCTGACCCCTAAAATATAGCACAAATGTCTCCACTTCTTACCTTCCCTACTACCACTCTAGCTCAAACCACCATTGGCTCTTGCCTGGACTACTGCAATAGTCCCAACCTCTTCTGTCCCCTGGTTCCACTCGAAGCTACAATCCAGCCCTCACACAGCAGCTAGATAAAGTTTTAAAGAGTATGGCATATAATTACTTAGAATTGCACTTGGAATAAAATTTATTCAACCTGTGTTTCATGTTACCTCCTATGGCAGGCACCGTTCTAGGTACAAGAGATCCAATATTGAGTAAAACAAACAAAATCCCTTCTTTGTTGGAGCTTCTATGCTTTGCCATGGCTACAAGGCACTCCATGATCTGACCTCTACCTGTCATTTCTATAGGCATAATGCATATCATGTACCACTTGCCCATCATCACTGATCTTAGCAACCCTGGGCCCCTTTCTGCTCTTCCAATACACCAAGCTCTTTCCCACCTAAAGTCTTTTTTCACTTGCATTTTTGTTGTCTATAATGTCTTTTGTTCTCCCTTTTCTCATTGCCTTTCACCTTTCTAGTGTCTACCAAAATGCTACCTCCTTAGAGAGGTCTTCCTTGACCACTGTGCTATAGCAGCAATCCTCTAGCAGAGTACCCTTTTCTTTTTTAAGGTTACTTCAATTTGAGTGTTTTTACTTACCTATTTATTTTCACCCACTAGAAAGTAGAAGTAAAGTTTCATGATGGCAAGGATTCCAGCATGTAGAATAGTTCCTGGTAGAGAGCAGATGCTCAATACACACATGAATGAATCGGGGCACCTGGGTGGCTCAGTCAGTTAAGTGACTGACTCTTGATTTTGGCTCAGGTCATGATCTCAAGGTCCTGGGATGGAGCCCTATGTCTAGCTCCATGCTCAGCAGGGAGTCTGCTTGAGATTCTCTTTCTCCCTCTCCCTCTGCCTCTGCCCCTCCCTGCTCAAGCTTGCGCTTTCTCTAAAATAAATAAAACTTAAAAAAAATACATACATGAATGAATGAATGACAGTCCTTTCAAGCAAATAAAAACTAGAAGGAAACACCAAATTTAACAAACATCTAGGAAGTCCTACTACATCACCATGCTGTTTATTTCTCATAATATCTCAGCTAACAATCTTGTACTATAGCTATTACTGTTCCCATTTTTGGAAATAAAGAATATGTAATTGAAGAACTAACCCAAAGTTATTTAGCTTCGAAGTGTCAGAACTGAAATTAATATTCCTGATAAACCTAATTTAAAGATGCCTAGTCTTTGTACTAACCATGAAAAAAGACAAAGATGACCCCCTGTGCTCTGAACTTCTAAAGCAAAACAATCTAAACTCTTCATCTATGCTTAAATATTTACAATTCTGGAGTTATCCATAATGTAAAACTTACATATTATCTTATCTCTCAAATACAGTAAGCTCTCTGAGGGCCAGCATTCCACCCCTCTCCTGCAGCCACCCAGGGTTGGGTACTCAGTAACTACTCAATAGGGAGGACACACACAGACAGAAGATGAATGAACAAGGTCATGAATAAATAGAAGGAGGACTGAAAAGTAAATGTCAATGGCCATTTCCAGTGATAGATTGCAAAATAACCAGAAGTTGTCTAATAATGCTCAAGAGCCATTTGAGCAGTTCGTGTGTGACTGTGGGAGAGGTGACTGGCGGGGCTAACTCCACTCTCTGTTGCCCCTTACACATTTCCTATGAAGACAGTCCCTCAGAAATAATTAACTGTCAGCAGGTCGAGTAGCTCATCTCTTGTAGGCGTAAAGGCTGTGTGAAAATGGAGCGCTTGATGAAGGCTTGGAGAGCTCTCTAGATACTCCCTAAATTGTCTTCATGTAATGAGGATGAACCTTGCTGATGATGTTACAAAACTCTTTCCCTATTGAATGGTCTTGACACCTTTGTTGAAAATTAGCTGACCATAAATGTATGGATTTATTTCCAGACACTCAGTTCTGTTCCATTGATCTGTATGTTTATCCTCGTGTAAGTACCACACTGTCTTGCTCCGTATTGCTTTTTAGTTAGTTTTGATATCAGGAAGTATGAGTCCTCCAACTTTGTGCCCTTGCCAGATTGTTTGGTTTGCATTTCCATATGAACTTCAGAATCAACATGTCAATTTCCACAAAGCAATGAGCCATTTCTAAGGGATTGTACTGAACCTATAACTCAGTTTGAGGATTATTGCCGTCTTGATGTGAAGTCTTCTGATTCATAAACATGATGATTTTCCATTTATTTTGATCTTCTATAATTTCTTTCAATGATGTTTTATAGTTTCAGATTTACATTTTATACTTCTTTTATTAAATTTACTGTTTTTTTTCTTTTTGATACCTCAATTAATGAAATTGTTTTAATTTTATTTTCAGTTTGTTCATTACAAGTATATAAAAATACAACTGAATTTTATATATTGATCTTGTAACCTGTAACCTTACTGAACTCATTTGTTAGATCTAACAGGTTTCTAGTTGATTCTATAGGATTTTCTATATACAAGAACATGTCATCTGTGAGTGGGAATATTTTTCACTTCTTCCTTTCTACTCTGTATGTCTCTATTACTTTTTATTGCCTACTTGCCCCACCTACAATCTTCAATACAATTTGAAGTAGAGTAGCAAGAGTACACATCTTTGTCTTGCTCCCTATCCTGGGGAAAAGCATCTAGTTTTTTACCAATAAGTATGATATTAACTGTAGATTTTTCATCGATACCCTCTATTGTGTTGAGGAGGTTCCCTTCTATTCTTAGTTTGTTGAATTTTTTTTTTATCAAAAAAGGACGTTGGATTTTATCAAAACTTTTTATGTATCAGTTGAAGTGTATAATTTTTCTTATCCTATTGGTATTATGTACGACATTATAACACTGGGATATTAAACCAACTGTGCATCCTTGGGATAAGCCCTACTTAATCATCGTGTGTAATTCTTTTTACGTGGATTTGGTTTGCTAGTATGTTGTTCAGGATTTTTTACATCCGTATTCCTTCGAGATATTGGTCTGTAGTCCTCTTTTCTTGTGCTGTCTGGTGTTGACATGAAGGTAATACCTGACTCATAGCATGAGTTGGGAAATGCTCTCTTCAAATTTTTTAGATTTTGTGATTAATTGGTATTAATCCTACCTTAAATATTAAATATTTGGTAGAACTCAGTAGTGAAGCCATCTGGGTATGGAATATTCTTTGGGGTTCTTTTTTTTTTTTAATTACTAACTCAATCGCTTTACTTGATATAGATCTGTTTGGATTTTCTATTGAGTCAGTTTCAGGAGTTACATCTTTCTAACAAATTTCTCAATTATTCTAAGTTACCTAATTTGTTGATGTACACTTATTCATAGCGTTCTTTATTGTTACCATAAAGTCAATGGTAATGTCCCTTCCTTCATTTCTGATTGTAGTACTTGGAGTGCCTTCTCTATTTCTTGGTCATTCTAACTGAAATTTGCCCATTTTAAAAAAAAATCTTTTCAAAGAATCAGCTTTAGGTTTCATTTTTTTCTATTCTCCCTTTCATTAATTTCTGCTGTACTCTTTATTATTTTCTTGCTTCTCCCTTTAAGTTTAGGTTGCTCTTCTTTTTCTTATTGTCTCAAGGTGGAAGGTTATTGATTTAATGTCTTCTTTTAATATAGGCATTTACAGCTATAAATTTCCCTAGAAGCATTGCCTTAGCTACATTTCACAAGTTTTACTATGCTATGTCTTGATTTTCATTCATCTCAAAGTATTTTCTGTTTACCTTTTTACTTATGGTACTTTGGTTATTTAGTAATACATTCTTCAATTTTGGCATATTTGTGAGTTCCCTTTTTTTTTCCTGCTACTAATTTCATATTTCATTCCACTGTGGTTGGACAACATACTTTATTTCTAACTTATCAAATTTATTGAGGATGTTTTCTATGGCCTAGCATATGACCTACTCTGGAGAATGTTCTATGTGCTCTGGAGAAGAATCTGTACCTGCTGTTGTTGAGTGTTCTGTACATGTCTATCAGATCTAATTTTTAATAGTGGTGTTTCAGTGTCCTATACAGTTGTTGATCTGTCTAGTTTTTCTATTCGTTATTGAGAGTAGGGTGTTGAAGTCTTCAACAATTATCATTGAATCTTCTATTTCTCCCTTAATTTCTGTCAGTTTCCACTTCAGGTATTTTGGTGCCATGTTATTAAGTGCATATATGTTTATAATTGTTATATCTTCCTCATGACTGAAACTGTTATCCTCATAAAATATCCCTCTTGATGTCCACTAACATCTTTTGTTTGTTTTAAAGTCTCTTATCTGATATTAGGATAGCCACTCCAACTTTCCCGTGGCTGCTCTTTACAAGATCTATCTTTTCCAATTTTTTTTACTTTCAATCTATTTTTGTCCTTGAATGTAATCTGTGTCCTTTAGAATATATAGTTAGATCATGTTTTTTATATCCAATGTGACAATCTCTGTCTTGTAATTAGGTTGTTTAATTCATTCACATTTAATATTATTGATATAGTTGGATTTACATCTGCCATTTGACTTTTTGTTTTCTATGTCTTTTTTGTTCCTCTATTCATCCCTTACAACTGTCTTTCACATTAAGTAGATCTTTTCTAAGGAGCCTATTAATTTCTTTAATGATCTCTTTTACTGTTTTTGAGATTTTTTAAAGCAGTTGCTCTAATGTTTGCCATATATCCCTTATCAGAATCAGCTTTGGGTTTATGCTAGATTCATTCCAGGGTGAGAGCAAGAATGAGAGAGATGTTACACCTATAAAGCTCTATTCCTAACAGTTAAGAGCAAAAAAGAAAAAATATGCATTCATGGAATATTTTATAATCACATAATTACCTTTATTAGTGCTTTGTTTGTGTGGATTTGAATCACCATCTGGGGCCACTTGCTGCAGCTTGAATCAATTCCTTTAGTATTTCTTGTAAGGTGGGTCTGCTACCAACAAATTCTCTCAGTTTCGACTTACCTTGGAAAATCTTTATTTTGCCTTCATTTTTGCAAGATAGCTTTTCTAGATATAGTACTCCTGGTTGACAGGTTTTCTTCCTCTGAGCACTTTAAATGTGTTATCCCACAATCCCAGGCCTCTATGAGGATTGAGCTGCTAGTTTTATTGAGGTTCTGTTGCAAGAAATATCATTTTTCTTTTGTTTTCAAGATTTTTCTCATTTTCTTTGACTTTAAGCATTTTTACTGTAATGTATGTGTTTATAGGCCTCTGTGTGTATATCCTACTGGAGTTTATTGATCTTACTAACTGTGTAGGATAGTGCTTTTCAATATATTTGGGAAGTTCTCGCCCATTATTTCTTTAAATATTTTTTTCTTCTTCTTTCTCTCTCTCCTCTCCTGTACTCTCATTACACATATATTGGTGTCCCTTCTTTGGCTCATATTTCTCTAAGGCTCTCTTCATTTTTCTTCATTCTTCTTTCTCTCTGTTCATCGGCTTGAATAATTTCTATTGATCTTATTTTTCTAGTTCTTCTGCAGATTTAAATCTACTGTGGAGACCCTCCAATTTAAAAAAAAAATCCAACTGTACTGTTGAACTCTAAAATTCATATATTTTTAAATAATTTCTCTTTATTAATAGTCTCAATTTGATGCAATATTGTCATTGTACTTTATTGCTTTAATCACGCTTTCTTTTACTTTTTGAACATATTTACTATAGTCATTATAAATGACTTTGAAATATTTTTCTGTTAAATTTGGCATCTTGTTACTCTGAGTCAATTTCTATTGCTTGCTTTATTTTCCAGTCTATGGGTCATACTTTCCTATTTGTTTGTACACCTCATAATTTGAGGCTGGAAAGTTGATATTTTAGAAAAGATATTGTAGCATTCTGGGTACTGATTCTCCCTCCCTGGCTTGCTATTTATTTATTTAGTGACTGGCTGGGTTATTTTAGTCAAAGACTCTAGTGTTCTCAGGGAGGCACAGCTTTGCATATACCCTGGGAGGACAGTGGGACTGGGAGGGCTCTCTTTCACTTTTCCCTGACCACACCAGGATGTTAACCTGTACTACTTGGACGCAGACAATGTTATGATTTTCTGCAATCCCCTGGAAACCTGTTTCTTTACAGACTAATCAAATTATGGCTCCTTCATTGAAATCATTTTTGTGGTCAGTGTTTGATATTTGTTCTGCCCTGAGAGGCCTTCTTCCAGCTGTCTTATTTTCCTAGTTCTTTCCTGCAAACTAGCCAGCCTACATTAGATACTTATTAGATCCATGAATCTCCCATTTACCACACCTCTACTGGTTTTGAGAATGCTCTTAGGCTTAAACTTCTCCATGCTCCATTGCAAATGAAGTCTGTTCCTTTGGGAAGAAAATACCAGATATCTGTTTGGTAGTATGCTTTCCCCCTACCTCCCTAGACAAAACCTCAGTCATGGCACTGGAACCAGGAGTGGATTCAGTGGCAACTTCTCTCTGAGATCCTCCTCCTAGGAGCTAAGCACTTGCTGGAAGGTAAGGTAGCCACCTAAGATCTTCTCAGTCTGATTCTTCTGCCATGGAACCAGCACCTCATGTGCCCAGGCAAGAGCTATTGGGGCCCCAGGATTCTCAGCAGGCTATACCCAAGACAGATCTCTGATGCACAAGTGTGGCTTGACAAGAAGAAAAAAGCCCCACTTTCTAACTTCATTTGCCCAGGACATAGCTTCAGCAACAGGCACCTTGAGGCAGAGTAAGATAAGCTGAAGTTCTGCTCCTCTGGGGAAGAGGGCCCTCCAGCTGGAGCGGGAAGGAGAAGGAACCCATGTTCCTGGCTGTGACAGTCTGGAGTAGAGTCTCTACCTTTCTGAGATGGGAGAGAAGAGAAGAGAAGAGAGAAGCAGCGATTTTGGTTTAAATGCTACAGACGCTTGCCTTTTTTATAGGTTTTCTTAAATAGATGTTTCCTTCTTTGCTCTTTGCCCTTAGGAGCATTTCCAAAGGCTCTGAATAGTTTTTGTTGTTGTTTTCCTTTGTTTTTAGAATTTTCACCAGTTTCACTAGAGAGCAGGTCAGCATAGCTCTCCACACTATCGTGCCCAAAGTCAATCTCACCACTGTGTTCCTGACCAGGCAAAACAGAGGGGGAGTGGGTTGTCAGAGAAAAGCAAGAAAGCAGTCTGGTACCCAGGATTATCATCTCTGAGGTTCTTTGTGTGCCCTTGAACAGAGGGAACAGTTGGACAAGCCAGGAGGAAATAAATGTTATCACAGTGAAGTTTTTCATCCCATTTTTTACTTTAATATTTTCCATGTGCATTATTAGTTTTAAATAATTCAATACGCATGTTCTAAATATTGGTCTGGTGAACGGTAATGGCTCTAACACCTGCAAAGTAAGGCCACTAACAACTGCTCTTCCTGTCAGGCCTAACTGTTTCTTAAAAACTGTGATATGGTGTGCAAAACAGGTGGAAATACAATTACAACTGAAAGGGTGCTTTCCTGGTCTGCTTCAGTTTGGTAGATCACAGGAAAAGAACAGATTTATTTTCTCCTGAGCAGAATAGAGACAAAATGACCTTCTCCCTGTGTAATTACAGTCCTGACCATTTGACTTAAGTAATTTCAGCAACAGAGAGTGTGCAGTGGTACCAAATGGAAAACAAGCTAAGAGAGTACCAAAACCCTGAGTTCAGCACCTTCACAGAAAAATCATTGAGACCCTAAACCAAGCAGTACATCACGCACAACCTGCTACTCCAGCAACACACCTTTATTGAACACTTACTGTGTATACAGCCATTTGCTGGGCTAGAAGAGCCAAAGATACGGCCCTGACACATGGTCTCTTAACGTAGCTGAAGAGAGTAAACACACACACATACACATTCACAGAAAAAGAGAAGGCTTTTCAGTTTATCTTGTGATGACATAAGGATAGGATAAGCAGAACAAAATTGGAGCACTGTGTAAGTTCTTTGAAGGGACACATCCCTATGCTTGGGATTAAACCCAGGACCCTTCCTTGAAAAGGTGACACCTGTGTTAGATATTTTTCAAAGCTTTAAGTATATGGCACACTAAAGGAGAATGCACGGTAGGCAGGAAGAACACCTGGAGAGCTAGGCACACAGCAGCAAATTAAAGAAAGAGTTTCTTCTCCTGAAGGAAATACTATTGCTGCTAAATCAATTTCATGTCTAGAAACGTGCCAGGTATACACTCAGGTGAGGGTGGGGGGAAATTGGAGCATTTCCATTCCACATCTTCAAATTCAAGAAATATTATCTAATAGGAAGAAAATGAAGTTCTCTTTTAACAATCTGTGGAGGTTTGGGTAAAAAGGACCAAGGTATAGTTCATAGAAACTGATTGGGTGGCAATGAAAGGTTTCAAAAATCTCCATAACTGAATGTAGAACAGATGAGACCCTGCCTTAGTTTGTAGTTAAGAAATACAAATTATTTAAGTCACTTGAAGTCTTTTCAAACAGAATTAGTTTTTTATTCATTTATTTGTTTCAAGTCCCTGGAGTGAGGAACAGCTGAGATCATATTATGCCTGGAAGATCTTTGGATCTAAAGCCACATGTTTCTAAAATAAATAATTCCTTCAGAGAAACTTATTTAAACATTAGGTTAATTTATTCTTCTATACAACAAGCAAATAGGCTCCAGTTAGATCTAGACAACTTTTCCTAGAATTAAGCTGAATTTACCATTTTGTTTGTTGATCCCCAACTTTAAAAAAAGAGAGAGATGAAATGAATGAACAATTATAGAAAAATAAATTCAAAGATGTTTCAGACATTCTGCCTCCCCATTTACTGTACTTTTCTAACTGTGCCTTCAAAAGGAGCAGTCAAAACCATTTACTGATCTGCAACCCATCTAATTTCGTCTTTGTCTTACTCTAAGTTGTCTCCTTTCCAATAATCATTATGGTCTAAGTGACACTCCAGGGAAAATCAATTCCTTCTGACGAGATAGAAAAGCCCAGTCTTTGTTTATTTTGCTGTTGTTTGAGCCCTGCAACAGCCACCCTCTTGTTTTCAGCAAAGTTGAATAACTTGTCTGCTACAGCCTCCAGGGAGGATTTGTCAGTCTTTAGGAACCCCCCCCCCACCCCTTGAGTAGGAATAATTAGAACCACTTAGATATCAGAACTGCATTTCCCAGCAACTGGAATTGGCTAGATGTTGTTTACTTCAAGACTGTTTAAAGGAAAAGTCCTTTAAACCCATAAAGGGATAGGGTCTTTCTTATTTTCTCTCCACAAAGAAAGATGTGAAGCTATAGAAAGTGTTCATATTTGTAAAACCCTCAGAAACAAGGATTCCCATGCCTTGTTTCTGACTTAGGTATGGCAAGTATGATGCATGACTTAGACTTCAGGAGATATTTTTGAATAAATGAAATGAACGAGTCGCACTAAATTCAATTGACAAGATGAACTGAGTTGTATTAGATCGGATTGGAATGAACTGAATTGAGCTTCTCTGGACTGACAGAGTAGTGATCATGAAAGTAGAAGGAAGGTCAAGGTGTCCCAATCACCAGCTAATCAAAGCCAGAACTTGGAACGAGCTGGAGTCCTCCTGGCTTTTGAGAAGAATGAAGTTAAATTATTTCACAAAGGCAACAGCAAAGTGGGAGACAGCTGAGACTACAGATGTAATAACAACATACTCAAATAACTGGGCTCACACATGTTGAGTATGTACTACATGCTCCAAGTGTTTCACTGTATTATCTCATTTATTCCTCAGAGTAACCAGGCAGGCAAGGCTGTATTATTACACTCACTTGCAGATAAAGCAACTAGGCATAAAGCAATTAAACAACTTGCCTAAGGAGGACATCCAGGATTGGACCCCAGAAGCAAGACCCCAAGACTCTTAATCATTTCAAGAATCATGGCAAGTGGAGGAAGAGAGTTTATAATATAGTTTAAATAAGAATTTTTTAAAAGGAAATACCATTTTAAGAAAATGGAAAAAGAGAAGGATGATTTTTTCTTCTCCCGAGGACTTGAAGTTATAAACCTGTTCCAGTCTCCTTTTTTAAAACACTTTTAAAAAGCCCAAATTTCACATCTCTTGGGTTACCTGAAGTTAGACTTTGGTAGATATGCCAGATATATCGTACAGAGCCTTGTAGGTATGTCAAGGTTCTAATTTCTGGGAATGTCATTATGTAAAGCCTTCTTAAAAATAGTACATAATTTCATATTTATATTTTTCTACACTTTACATTCCAAAACATAGCCCCATAATGTTGACAATGTTCAACTAGGGTGCCTGGGTGGTTCAGTCGTTTAAGCGATTGCCTTCAGCTCAGGTTATGATCCCCAAGTCCTGGGATCGTGTCCCACATCAGGCTCCCTGCTCAGCAGGGAGTCTGCTTCTCCCTCTGCCCCTCACCCCACTCTCAAGTTCTCTCTCGCTCTCTCTCTCAAATGAACAAAGTCTTTTTTTAAAAAAATGTTACATCACAAACTAACAACGTACTGTATGGTGATTAACATAACATAATAAAATTTTTTAAAAAGAAAGAAAATGTTCAACTAATATCTTAGGACTTGGAGACCCTAGTCAATGCTGAATGCCATCCTATGCCCTCACCTCCAGATGGACCAGGAACCCTGACATGGCACTATCTCCCTGCCCTGCATACTGAAGTCCTGTTCACCTCTGAATTTTCTGTTACCATCAGTGAAGAGTAACCAAATGCTTCCATTGAGCCTGGCACATAGAGGCATTCTAATCATCCTACTAGAATCAGAACTACGCAAGTGATTCTAATTATTCACTACTCTAGCTCTGACCATCTGAGCTCTTTAGATCCTGAACAAATAGAACTCATTACATATCGTTTTATAGGCCACTTAGCAATCTCTGATCACTAAGAATCAAATGGGAATCAAGCCATCGGGATGGCTATTGATGCAGATAGGCAAATGATGACTCAGAATCCTCAGATGTGAGTGATGGATTTGATGTGAGGTGTGAGGCAGAGGGCAGTTGCAGAATAATGCCCGAGTCTAGCATTTGCAATCTAAAGGACGGCAGTGTCATTTCCTGAGTTACGTGAGGAGCAGATTGGCAGAGGATGGGAGGGTAAGAACAAAAGTAAAGTTTGGGACATGAATTTGACATGAGTTTGAAACACATGAGTGAAGATAAGAAGCAAGCAGATGAATTTTCTAGAAGATTCAGTTGCTTTAACCAACATGTGGGATGAGAACATGAAATTAGGATTGGTCATGTCACGTTCTTAATGAATCCAAGCTATTTTCCAGTAATTTTTAGGTTTGTTTATCTGTTTATTTTTAAGCACCTCACCAACCACGAATTGCCAATCCTAGAAGAAATTACTACTGAAATTGATGTGTTCTGGTCTATAATTTCTACAACCTGTTTTCCATCTTTCTGAAAAAAAATGGATCGTTACTTTTACTCTCCAGGCTTCTGATACCACTCTTGTTCATAATTCTTCAAAGATCAAGGAGTTTCCTCTTCATTTAACCAAGTCTTTCCAGAGCGTTGAGATCCTACCCTTCTCTGTCAGGAAGTAGAAACTCAACTGGAGCAGCTCGCTCTTCCCTTTCTCTCCTCTCATTTACTGAACTTCACTTCCAATATGACAAAAGACTATTCGGCACTTTCCAGGACTCTTCTCCATGATTAAGAAGGTAGAAGTCAAAGAGGAGTCAGGTACTTCTGTGTTCTCTTGTTATCTCCGAGTGTTACAGTAGCAGCAGGTTGGTCAGTAGCTCTTGTCCTGAATGCAGATGGAAAGTCTTTTATGTCTTAACATTTTTCCCAAGCCCCAACATACGCTAGGATTTAGGTTCCTGTCATTCTTTCATCCTTGCTTGTGATTTAGGGTTCCTTTCTTTTGTATAGTATAACCTTTAGTGCATTGTTTTTCAAGATGTTTTCTCAGCCATTGTTCCATCTGTTCATGTGTGTGTGTTTAATATCCTCTATAAATACTTATAATTTTATTATTATTACTGGGGCACCTGGGTGGCACAGCGGTTAAGCATCTGCCTTCGGCTCAGGGCGTGATCCCGGCGTTCTGGGATCGAGCCCCACATCAGGCTCCTCCGCTATGAGCCTGCTTCTCCCTCTCCCACTCCCCCTGCTTGTGTTCCCTCTCTCGCTGGCTGCCTCTATCTCTGTCGAATAAATAAATAAAATCTTTCTAAAAAATTTATTATTATGACTTAACAAAATGCTTCCATTAATTCATTTAACAAGTATCTTTTGATCGTGCACTGAAGTAGTTACCGTGAAGCACAAAAAGACTAACCAGACACAGATCTGAGTTTAGACACTTAACACACCAGCACGGGAGTAAGCCATGTACAAATCACAGGTACAACGAGAGAGAGAGAAGTCTTGTGGGAATTCAGAGAAGGAAGACACTACTGGCAGTATTTGTGGATGACATGGTGGATCAGAGAAGGAAGGCTTCACAGTGTAGATGGCAGTAGACCTGCACCTTGAATAATTTAGATAAGGGAAGATGAAGTATGCAGGCGTGCATGTGCGTGTGTGTGTGTGGCCTTTGTCAAGGGAGAAGCAGGGTATTGCAGAAATAAGAAAGAGAACATCATTGAAAATCAGTTTATAATTAACACAGGAAACTTAAATGTAGACACTCATTCCATTTCTTATTCCTTCTTTTTTTCCATGGTGCACATTTCTTACAATTTCTTACCTATATTCTCTTAAATGCTCAGATATTTCAATTATTTTTGCCACTTTAGGACTCTTATTCACCCAAGATCATTACTTTCCACCTTTCCCCACCTCTCTTTTCTTCGAGTTTACCCAGACCATCCTTGTTTGCTCACCGTTTCCCTACCAGCTTGACAGAGGCAGACAGTCTCTCCCTCTGGTGAATACAGAAAGCAGAGATAAAGGATGGATACCTCCCTGTAGGGAAGGCGTGTAGGCCATCCCTGAAACCNTTGACAGAGGCAGACAGTCTCTCCCTCTGGTGAATACAGAAAGCAGAGATAAAGGATGGATACCTCCCTGTATCCACCTCTCAAGTTCCACCTCCTGAGAGGTATATCATAGGACAAGGAAACCAAAAAGTAGTAGAATGGCCCCAGGGCTTGCAAGGAAGAGGCCTGGATTCTGGTTCTAGTCCCAAGAGCACTTCATTATATAATGTAGAAAAATTATCGAAAATTTCTGGAACTCAGTTTACTCCTCTATAATGTAAAAGAACTAAACCCAGTGATTGCCAAAGTCATGTCCAACTCCACAAAACAGAAAGAAAACTTGAGCCCTGGGAATGAATTGTGACTGAAGTTATTCAAGCATTTAATAATCAAACCAGCTTCATGTCTGGTTCACTGTCCTCCTCAGACTGCTGCTTCCAGAGACCCTTTACAGCTCTGTCATTTGTGTTCTAGAAAACTCACATATGTAGTGAAAATTCNTTTTTTTTTTTTTTTTTTTTTTGGCAAGCCACTTTTTTCTGGCTTGTCATGATTAAGTGGCAGCAGGAATAAGCTAAAGGACCAGGGTCTTTTTAGTGACAATTTGCCCTCTAGACCTTGCCCCGGAGGAGAGGTAGCAGAGGTTAATAGGCTCACCAGCCATCTGCAGTTTTCTAGTCTTTAGGTCTGTTAGCAGCTGACATTTTGTCCACACCACTATAGCCAGTGGCAAGATTGGGAGTGAGGACCACTTCAAATGCCTGTGTGTGATTGTTCCTGGCTTTCTTTGTCTAAGCCTAATATTCAAAACCAACAGTCCTGAAAATTCAAGGTAGCAGATGACCTTAAATTCCTCCAGTAACTAAATATCATTTCCTAAAGAAAGAAGGAAGCAAAGTTTGGTGACCACCAGTCCATTCATTCATTCAACAAAACCCACTGATTGCCTACGGCGTGTCAGACAATGCTCTACATGCTAGAGATAGGGCAGGTAACAAAACGGACTGCAGGAAGAGACAGAAAGCTCCTGTGGAGCTTATATTCTATAGTAGATGATTGATAATGAACACAAAAAATAAGTAAGATGTAAAATATGCTAGATAGTGATGTGTGCTAAGAAAAATAAAACAGGAAAAGGAAGTGGGAAAGGTCAGAAGTGGTAAATACACTGGCCAGAAAGCCCTTCAGAGAAGGAACCAATTGAGTCAAGACCTAAAGAGGGTGATGGACTGAAGTACATGAACATATTAGCAAAGAGGATTGCAGGAGAGAAGCCAGCAGGAACAAGGACTCTGAGGCAGGGACACACTAGCATATACAAGGGATGGCAAAAAAAAAAAAAAGTCAGAGTGACTGGAATGGATGAGTTAAGAAGGTGTAGTGTAAGATAAGGTCAGAGAGTCACAGAGAAGTTTGCATGTAATGAAGGATGTGTAGACCCTTGTAAGGACACTGGCTCTTGTTTGGGGTGAGATGGGAAGCCAGGGGAGGTATGTGATCTGATTCAAGCTCTCACAGGATTACTGTTAAGAAGGGACTGAAGGATGTCTCAACAGAAGCAGGAAGACCAGTTAGGAGGCTATTACAATAATCCACGTGAGAGGGAATGACGGCTCCGATGATGGTAGGGACAGTAGAGATAACGAGAAGGAGTCGGATTCTGGGCCTAGTTTGAAGGCAGAGACAATAAGATCACTGACAAACTGAATAGGGGTATAAGAGAAAACAGTGTCAAAGATGGCTACACGGTTATGAACCGGAACAATCAGAAATATGAAGTTGCTTCCCAGGATGAGGAAGAATGCAGGAAAAACAGGGCTTGTTGGGGGGAGGGCTGGAGGCATAGACTATGAGATAGACCCAATTAAAGGAAGACCGATCTTTATCCACTTAAAAATAATTCCATAGTCTAAAGACTTGATTTGGATATTATATTCTTATTGTCTGATGCTGTCCAGGCTAAACTNCACTTAAAAATAATTCCATAGTCTAAAGACTTGATTTGGATATTATATTCTTATTGTCTGATGCTGTCCAGGATAAACTTCTGNTTATTGTCTGATGCTGTCCAGGCTAAACTTCTATCGTTTGCCCTTAGAATGTTAACACGAAAACCTTACGCTCAAAAAATAAAACTGAAGAGCTTCTAGATTACATTATACTTCAAGATTAGCTTTTAAAAATGCCTCCAAATAGCTAATAAGTTCTCTCAAGCTTCTAATGTAAACCATGTGCCCTCTTCTCTAGTGATGATGCAGGGAAGACCCTCTCTTCCCTGAAGATAACTACCAGATCTGTTCCTTTCATCATCAACTCTCTGTACCCTTCCTCTTTGCTTTGTCCTCACCCTCGGCAAAGTCCTGGTGCCTCTACAAATTCCCTTTCTCCCTCTCCACCCCCTCCGCCAAAGAGNCAAATTCCCTTTCTCCCTCTCCACCCCCTCTGCCAAAGAGCAATAGGATGTACGAAACTTGCTTGGAAGGCATGGCTTCTTTTACAACAGTTTTACATACACGATATGGAAGACAGAGTCTCTCTATATATTACTATATTACTCAAGTAAATAAGGCACTGAAATTTGTCATGTTCTGTTTTTTTTTTTTAACCACAAATCAAAATGTGAAAAAAAGGAAGAAGGCAGGGAAGAATAGAGGGAGGGAGGAACTGACAGAAATGAGGAGAGAGAAATACTACAGTTCTTAGAGAATAACATTATAATGGCCAAGGCATATGGACTCCAGCATATCTACTGTATCCTTCACTTTATAAATGTAGAAGATGAGATCCAGAGAGCTGAGGGGACCTTCCCAAAGAACCAGAGCCAGGATTTGGCAAAGCCAGGGATGGAACCCAAAATTTTGGACCTTCATCTTTAGCAGAAGTGAGCCTTCTTCACCAGAAGGGACATTGAGAGGTGGAGGATTGCAGATTCAACATGACAGGCAATGGGAAGCCATTGTGGGCCCTAAAGCAGGAGCAGGAAGTCATGTTTTCAGAGTGTTTGCTTGAAGGTAAGTGTCCAAGACAAGTTAGAAAAGAGACAAACTGCTGAGAAGGAGACAGAGCAGAGGCTATTCAGTCATGAGGTGAGCAAGACTCTTGACCAGAATAAAACTAGAAATGGAGAAGAAAGGGTGAATCCAAGAGAATTTTCCAAGGAAGAAGCAATCAGACTTCTGAGTAATGGGGTTGAAAGCAAGAGACAAGTCAAAGACGACTCCAACTGTCATAACCACGGAGGCTGGCTCACTGTTTCAAAAGCTTATAGTAACCCTGTGGATCCATTCCTAGAGGAAGCCAGGGCCATCCCCCATCCCTGCAGTTGGAGGATGACAGTTCTGTCAGCATAATCAGTGAGGCACCAGCTCATTCCTGTGTAAGCCAAGAACATGCCCACATGGGTCAGTCAGTCTATTCTCAGCTCTTTCTTTCCATCTTGAAGGTACCAATAAAAATGCTCAGAGCATGCTTTAGGCAAAGCATATTTTATCCCCAAGCTGAGAAAGAAAAAAGTTCACTCTCGTACCATCAATACCAGGATTTTTAAAGCACCAAGNATTCCTGTGTAAGCCAAGAACATGCCCACATGGGTCAGTCAGTCTATTCTCAGCTCTTTCTTTCCATCTTGAGGGTACAAAGAAAAATGCTCAGAGCATGCTTTAGGCAAAGCATATTTTATCCCCAAGCTGAGAAAGAAAAAAGTTCACTCTTGTACCATCAATACCAGGATTTTTAAAGCACCAAGTGGATAAAGGGAAATAAGCTACAGCAAGTCTCTGATTCCTTAGTTAGGAGCATTTGCAGTGGCATGAATGTTGCCTGACTAAGCAGGCTGGGGGCGGGGGGGAATACGGAAGGAGATTTCATTTAAAAGCTTTGGATGAAAATGTTCTCAAATAAATAAACAACTGGAAAAGAATCAGGTTCAAGAGAAAGGGTATTCATTTTTGTCCTGAAGAGACAGATCATGAAAGGATGAGGCAGAGAGGAGATGCTACTTTATGGATATTTTTCTTAAGAAAAAAAATCTTTTTTATTAAAAATGCAAGATTTGTGAATTTTGATGTGGTGGTCCTCGGTCTTCCTGTGATGAACTTCGATGTTGGAGTCTGGGTTGCTATGCGTGTACCTCTGCCCCTGAGCTGCTCTTTCCATATGCACTGAGGCATTCAGAATAACTTACGGGCAAAATCCAAGTTACATAGGAGTCTATCACTGATGCCCAGAAACTTCAGCCAGGTATGCAAAAGCCCTCAAAGAGTATCTGGAATATAGTAGGTATCCAAAAAATAATTAGTCCCCTTCTAGTGTTGCTCTCAATGATAGCAATGTCCAGGGCTAGGGACTTTTTAGAGACCTCAGAACAGGCCGGATTCTGTTCCTGAGAGTTCTACTTCTTCACAATAGCTGACATTTACAGAGCACTGTGGCAGGCATCATCTCACCTGCTTCTCACAATATCCAAGCGTCTTAGTCCATTTGGGCTGCTAGAACACAATACCAAAACCAGGGACTGGGGAGTTATTAACAACAGACATTTATCTCTCAGTTCTGAAGGCTGGGAAGACCACAATCAATGTGCCAGCAGAGTCAGTGTCTGAGGAGAGCCTGCTTTCTTTCCACAGATGAGATGACAGCACATTCTCACTATATCCTCAAATGGTGGAAGTGGCAAAGGAACTTTCTGGGATCTCTTTTATAAGGGCACTAATTCCATCCACGAGGGCTCCATCCTCATGATCTAATCACATACCAAAGGTCCCACTTCCAAATATCATCACCAGGGGGGTTAGAATTCCAACATGCAAATTTGGGGGGGACACAAACATTCAGACCACAGCAGTAAGGTAGGGGTTACCATTCTGAACAGACAAGAAAACTGGAGGTCAGAGAGGTTAAATGATTTGCTCAAAGGTATGCACTTTATAAATGATGAAAATGGAATCCAAACCCAAGGTTGTTGTGAAGAGCAAAGATAGGTCATGTCAACAGCTCAGTACCATGTCTGACATACGGATGCCTCTCCGTAGAGTACCTATACCCAAGGACACAAGAACTTCACCAAAATCACTTGTCAACCACTTGAACAATTCTTCCTTCAAAGGATGACCAGGAAAAGTAGAATGATTTGGTTCATTATCACTCAGCGTCTCAAAGTCTCACAAGGACTTCCATTCCTGCTAATTTATTAAGCCAAGAAGAAAAACCCCAATTCGCCAATGTCTTCCTGGTACATTGCAATGCATTTTGCTTTCATATTCTAATACCCGATTAATTTATACTGATAGAACATTGGTTTGGAACTTAAAATGTGGAAGCAGAGTAGAAAGAAACCAAGATTTGCCCAACACTTGCTACAGGTCAGCAACTGCCATAACCCTTTGAAAACAACTCCAGTAAGAGAGCTGGAATTACAGTCTCTTGGTACGGAAGTGAGTAAGGCACAAGAAGGCTGTATGATTTGTCCATGGTGTAACTGGTGTGTTACTGAGCCAGGGTTTGACCCCAGAAAGTGTGTCTGGCTCCAAGTCCATCCTATTTCAACAAAAGCACAGTACCTTTTGCTTCCGTAGATTGCCAGAATGCTATTGTTACTTAAACCAGCTAATTCTAGCTCTTTCAAGACATAGAATTACATCACTACATCAATATAATCCAAAGTGCCAGATTCTCTCCTGAGCTATGTTAAAGAGTCAGTTAGCCACAAAAGACCATCAAGTCCAACGACAGGAACCAGAATCCATCAGTATTCATTCTCAGGGAGCCACATTTTCCCCAAATTTTGATTCATAATAAATTCCACTACCATCCTGACTTAGAAAATGAAATTCTGCACTTAGTGTAAGGAATTACAATCATTTCCTTCTTCTCTGAAGATCTGTCATTTCTGGGCCTCTCCGTGTGCCAGCCACCACAGTGTGCTGTGATCACACTCTCTCATGTTGACCCTATGGCAGAGACACTATCTCGTTAGTCCCCGTCTGCAGATGTGGAAACTAAGGCTCAAAGTGTTTGTGCAACATGATGGTCCACACAGTTCTAAGTATGAAACGAGACATAAACCCTGAGTGTGTGGGCTCTTTGCTCCACTGTTATGCTTTTGTCCACTGGTTTTAGGTTGAAAATCACCTCTTATAATTCTAACAGCTGCAAAAAGAGTACCTAAGGAGAATGTATGTCACTCAGGATTTCAATGACAATCTATGATAAATGTTCATATATTTGCACAAGAATCCTGTAAGATAATTCAATGCTAACATATTATTTTTTACAAACAAAACAAACCTGTAAAATTTGCCATTGCAACAAAAACGGACTAAACTGTGCAGATGTGCAGTAATTTGAATTGGTGGGTTTGAAAGGGAAATCAAGGAAAAAGTTCAGGTTTCCAGCATGGAACTTTCTAGAGAAGAGAAGGTGATTGGAATAACCAAAAAAAAAATTTTTTTAATTTTAAAAGGATTTTTTTTGGGGGGGGGTCTGGCCAAACTACGTATTATTTGCTTATGGAACATCTTCTAATACAAGTAACCTAAATTTCTTCAAACTTCACCAGCATAGTAGAAACAAATCATACTGTGATAAGAGGAAATTATAAAGTCTCTGACTTCTTGCCCCACTCTCTTACTCCCCAATCACTTCAGCTGGCACTCTGCTCACCAGCTAGGCCCCAGCACTGCTAAATCAGTAAGTGTTCAAGTCATCCAGATCCCAACATCCGTATGTCACCCTAGTTCCTAGTCCCGGGTTCGGCAGTATTTGCTAAGTGCCACTTCATTGTTCTCTAAAACAATCCTCTAACTCCCTTGCATTGGGTTCTCTACCCCTTTGCCGTGATGGGTGAGCCCATGGCAGTGAATAAAAAAGTTAAGATGAGACCAGGTGAAAAGCTGGGATGAAATAATTTACTTTCAAGAATGGTCAAGCAAAATAAACAGTGAAGACAGAGACAGGGGCACATACGAAATGGGAACTACAGAAAGACAGCCGGGAGTGAAGAGGTTAAAATACTTCTTGGTGCTATACTCCATCTAATTCATTGCTACACATTTATCAGACTGTTAGTATCACTGAACCTTCAGCTGCACTGACCTATGCTTCCAATAACGACATCATGTGATGTGAAATAAAAACGCTACTCTTTAGAACACTTATTAGTCTTCTGCATAGGTAAATAGAAGCAACTGCTAATTTCTATTTATCAGATTGAATTCCAGAATATGTAAAAAGACTATCCATGTATAAATTGATTTTTCTTTGCTTCCACTTGGTCATCAATGGACTATTCCGCAGATACTCAGAGACAGAGCAAGTCCTATCAGATTAAAGGTGTTAGGTGGTATGTCCCATTCAGTAAAGTCCCCTTACTGGCATACCAGAGGAGCAAAGGTGTGTGTGTGTGTGTGTGTGTGTGTGTGTGTGTGTATGCATGTGTGTGTGTGTGTGTGTGTTTGTGTGTTGTGTTTGAGTGAGA